>NW_027397192.1:462283-583909 GCF_003265705.2 Callorhinus ursinus | reverse complement strand
TCAAACAACTACTTATTTTAACAATTCCGTTTATAAAACCTTTGATAATTTTCATCTTTATAGTCATCTTCCATCCCTTCATTGTATGAACCCTTATTTTGTATGTATACAAGTCTTTCTTCTTTTAAAATTTTAGGAGGTACTTTCTTCTAACAGACTAAAATAGACCCAAAATCTAGTGTGTGGCACTGATCTATGTACTAGCCTGAACATATTTGATCATATTCTGTTTTCTTTGTTTTGTTCTGTTTTTGTTTGTTTTTATCTTTTTCTTTTTTTCTTTATCTTTTCTTATCTTTCTTATCTTTATCTTTTCTTTTTTTTCTCTTTCTTTTTTCTTTCTTTCCTTTTCTTTTCCCCTGCTTTCAGGTCTTTTCTGATTTGTATAGAGTATATTTGCTGGGGATGTTGTTAACATGTTAGCATTTTGTAATCCCATTCATCTATTCTCCTCTGGACGAAATGACAAGAGGAAAAAAGCACCTCAGCAAAAAGAACAAGAGGTAGTACCGTCTGCCAGGGACCTACTCAATACGGACATTAGTGCAATGTCGGACCTACAGTTCAGAATCATGACTTTAAAGATACTAACTGGGCTTGAAAAAAGCGTGGAAGTTATTAGAGAAACACTTTCTGGAGAAATAAAAGAACTAAGATCTAACCAAGTCGAAATCAAAAAGGCTATTAATGAGGTACAATAAAAAATGGGGGCACTAACTGCTAGGATAAATGAGGCAGAAGAGAGAATCAGTGATATAGAAGACCAAATGATGGAAAATAAAGAGGCTGAGAAAAAGAGAGATAAAAAACTACAGGATCATGAGGGCAGAATTCGAGAGATAAGCGATACGATAAGACAAAACAACATTAGAATAATTGGGATCCCAGAAGAAGAAGAAAGAGAGAGAGGGGCAGAAGGTATATTGGAGCAAATTATACAAGAGAACTTCCCTAATGTGGGGAAGGAAACAGGCATCAAAATCCAAGAGGCACAGAGAAGCCCTCTCAAAATCAATAAAAATAGGTCAACACCCCGACATCTAATAGTCAAACTTACGAGTCTCAGAGACAAAGAGAAAATGCTGAAAGCAGCTCGGGAGAAGAGATATGTAACCTACAATGGTAGAAACATTAGATTGGCAACAGACCTATCCACAGAGACCTGGCAGGCCAGAAAGGACTGGCAAGATATCTTCAGAGCACTAAACGAGAAAAATATGCAGCCAAGAATACTATATCCAGCTAGGCTGTCATTGAAAATAGATGGAGAGGTAAAAAGCTTCCAGGACAAACAAAAACTAAAGGAATTTGCAAACACGAAACCAGCCCTCCAAGAAATATTGAAAGGGGTCCTCTAAGCAAAGAGAGAGCCTAAAAGCAGCATAGATCAGAAAGGAACATAGACAATATACAGTCACAGTCACCTTACAGACAATAGAATGGCACTAAATTTGTACCTTTCAATAGTTACCCTGAATGTAAATGGGCTAAATGCCCCAATCAAAAGACACAGGCTATCAGATTGGATTAAAAAACAAGTCCCATCAATATGCTGTCTGCAAGCCACTCATTTTAGACCCAAAGACACCCCCAGATTGAAAGTGAGGGGGTGGAAAACGTTTGACCATGCTAATGGACACCAAAAGAAAGCTGGGGTGGCAACTCTTACATCAGACAAATTAGATTTTAAAAGAAAGACTGTAATAAGAGAGGAAGAAGGACACTATATCTTACTTAAAGGGTCTATCCAACAAAAACATCTAACAATTGTAAACATCTATGACCCTAACATGGGAGCAGCCAAATATATAAGGGAATTAATAACAAAAGCAAACAAACACATTGACAACAATACAATAATACTGGGTGACTTTAACACCCCCCTTACTGAAATGGACAGATCATCTAAGCAAGAGATCAACAAGGAAATAAAGACTCTAAATGAAACACTGGACCAAATGGACTTCACAGATATATTCAGAACATTCCATCCCAAAGCAACAGAATACACATTCTTCTCTAGTGCCCATGGAACATTCTCCAGAATTGATCACATCCTAGGTCACAAATCAGGTCTCAACTGGTACCAAAAGATTGGGATTATTCCCTGCATATTTTCAGACCACAATGCTTTGAAACTAGAACTCAATCACAAGAAGAAAGTCGGAAAGAACTCAAATGCATGGAGGCTAAAGAGCATCCTACTAAAGAATGACTGGGTCAACCAGGAAATTAAAGAAGAATTTAAAAAAATTCATGGAAACCAATGAAAATGAAAACACAACTGTTCAAAATCTTTGGGATACAGCAAAGGCAGTCCTGAGAGGAAAGTATATAGCAATACAGGCCTTTCTCAAGAAACAAGAAAGGTCTCAAATATACAACCTAACCCTACACCTAAGGGAGCTAGAGAAGAAAGAGCAAATAAAGCCTAAACCCAGCAGGAGAAGAGAAATAATAAAGATCAGAGCAGAAATCAATGAAATAGAAACCAAAAGAACAGTAGAACAGATCCACAAAACTAGGAGCTGGTTCTTTGAAAGAATTAACAAGATTGATAAACCACTGGCCAGACTTATCAAAAAGAAAAGAGAAATGACCCAAATCAACAAAATCATGAATGAAAGAGGAGAGATCACAACCAACACCAAAGAAATACAAGCAATTATAAGAACATATGATGAGCAACTCTATGCCAGCAAATTAGATAACCTGGAAGAAATGGAGGCATTCCTAGAGATGTATCAACTACCAAAATTGAACCAGGAAGAAATAGAAAACCTGAACAGACCTATAACCACTAAGGAAATTAAAGCAGTCATCAAAAATCTCCCAGCAAACAAAAGCCCAGGGACAGATGGCTTCCCAGGGGAATTCTATCAAACATTTAAAGAAGAATTAATACCTATTCTCCTGAAACTGTTCCAAAAAATAGAAATGGAAGGAAAATTTCCAAACTCATATTATGAGGGCACCATTACCTTGATCCCCAAACCAGACAAAGACCCCATCAAAAAGGAGAATTACAGACCAATATCCTTGATGAACATAGATGCAAAAATTCTCACCAAAATACTCGCCAATAGGATCCAACAGTACATTAAAAGGGTTATTCACCATGACCAAGTGGGATTTATCCCTGTGCTGCAAGGTTGGTTCAACATCTGCAAATCAATCAACGTGATACAATACATTAACCAAAGAAAAAACGAGAGTCATATGATCCTCTCAATAGGTGCAGAAAAAGCATTTGACAAAGTACAGCATCCTTTCTTGATCAAAACTTTTCGGAGTATAGGGATAGAGGGTACATACCTCAATATCATAAAAGTCATCTATGAAAAACCTACAGCGAATATCATTCTCAATGGGGAAAAGCTGAGAGCTTTCCCCCTAAGGTCAGGAACGTGGCAGGGATGTCCACTCTCACCACTGCTATTCAACATAGTATTAGAAGTCCTAGCCACAGCAATCAGACAACAAAAAGAAATCAAAGGCACCCAAATCGGCAAAGAAGAAGTCAAATTCTCACTCTTTGCAGATGATATGATACTGTATGTGGAAAACCCAAAAGACTCCACCCCAAAACTCCTAGAACTCATACAGGTATTCAGTAAAGTGGCAGGATATAAAATCAATGCACAGAAATCCGTGGCATTCCTATACACCAACAACAAGAGAGAAGAGAGAGAAATCAAGGAGTCGATCTCATTTACAATTGCATCCAAAACCATAAGATACCTAGGAATAAATTTAACCAAAGAGGCAAAAGATCTGTACTCAGAAAACTATAAAATACTCATGAAAGAATTTGAAGGAGATACAAAGAAATGGAAAAACGTTCCATGCTCATGGATTGGAAGAACAAACATTGTGAAGATGTCAATGCTACCTAGAGCAATGTACACATTGAATGCAATCCCCATCAAAATACCATCCAGTTTTTTCAAAGAAATGGAACAAATAATCCTAAAATTTGTATGGAATCAGAAGAGACCCCGATTAGCCAGAGGAATGCTGAAAAAGAAAAGCAAAGCTGGCGGCATCACAATTCTGGACTTCCAGCTCTATTACAAAGCTCTCATCATCAAGAGAGCATGGTACTGGCACAAAAACAGACACATAGATTAATGGAACAGAATAGAGAGCCCAGAAATGGACCCTCAACTCTATGGTCAACTAATCTTTGACAAAGCAGGAAAGAATGTCCAATGGAATAAAGATAGTCTCTTCAACAAATGGTGTTGGGAAAATTGGACAGCCACATGCAGAAGAATGAAACTGGACCATTTCCTTACACCACACAGAAAAATAGACTCCAAATCGTTGAAAGACCTAAACGTGAGACAGGATTCCATCAAAATCCTAAAGGAGAACAAAGGTAGCAACCTCTTCGACCTCAGCTGCAGCAACTTCTTCCTAGAAATATTGCCAAAGGCAAGGGAAGCAAGGGCAAAAATGAACTATTGGGATTTCATCAAGATAAAAAGCTTTTGAACAGCAAAAGAAACATTCCACGGAACCAAAAGATAACTGAGAGAATGGGAGAAAATATTTGCAAATGACATATCAGATAAAGGGCTAAGTATCCAAAATCTATAAAGAACTTATCAAACTCAACACCCAAAGAACAAATAATCCAATCAAGAAATGGACAGAAGACATGAACAGACATTTTTCCAAAGAAGACATCCAAATGGCCAACAGAAACATGAAGAAGTGCTCAACATCTCTTGGCATCAGGGAAATCCAAATCAAAATCTCAATGAGATACCACCTCACACCAGTCAGAATGGCTAAAATTAACAAGTCGGGAAACGACAGATGTTGGCATGGATGTGGAGAAAGGGGAACCCTCCTACACTGTTGGTGGGAATGCAAGCTGGTGCAACCACTCTGGAAAACCGTATGGAGGTTCCTCAAACAGTTGAAAATAGAGCTACCATACGAACCAGCAGTTGCACTACTGGGTATTTACCTCAAAGATACAAATGTAGGGATCCGAAAGGGTATGTGCACCCCAATGTTTATAGCAGGAATGTCCACAATAGCCAAAATGTGGAAGGAGTCAAGATGTCCATCGACAGATGAATGGATAAAGAAGAAGTGGTATATATACACAATGGAATATTGTGCAGCCTTAAAAAAGAATGAGATCTTGCCATTTGCAACGACATGAATGGAACTGGAGGGTGTTATGCTGAGTGAAATAAGTCAATCAGAGAAAGACATGTATCATATGACCTCACTGATACGAGGAATTTTTAACCTCAGGAAAGAAACTGAGGGTTGCTGGAGTGGTGGAGGTGGGAGGGATTGGGTGGCTGGATAATAGACATTTGGGAGGGTATGTGCTATGGTGAGCGGTGTGAATTGTGTAAGATTGTTGCAACACAGATCTGTACTTCTGAAACAAATAATGCTATATATGTTAAGAAAAAAAAAGAAGAAGATAGCAGGAGGGGTAGAATGAAGGGGAGTAAGTCGGAGGGGGAGACGAACCATGAGAGACGATGGACTCTGAAAAAGAAACTGAGGTTTCTAGAGGGGAGGGGTGTGGGAGGATGGGTTAGCCTGGTTTTGGGTATTAAAGAGGGCTTGTTCTGCGTGGAGCACTGGGTGTTTTGCACAAACAATAAATCATAGACCACTACATCAAAAACTAATGATGTAATGTATGGTGATTAACATAACAACAAAAATGATTTATGAAATAAAAAAGAAATAACAGCTCAAAGTATCCCAAATGTATGAAAAGATTTCAACAGCCAAGTACATTGATTTCAATGGTCCCAAACAACATTAATCCAAAGATTAGTTTATCAAGATCCATTATAATAAAACTGTCAAAAACAAGTACAAAAATTTTGAGAGTGGCAAGGGAAAAAAGGCCTTGTATGTGAACTACAGGGGAATCCAAATAAGACAAGGACCTGATTTCTTAGCAGAAAATTTGCCATGCAGTAGAGTGTGTTTACTGGCCTTGTTACTGGTTCTTGGCCCCTAGGTTGTCAATTTCTTCCTGTTTCAGTCTTGGCAGTGTATAGGTCTCCAGGAAGGCATCCATTTCTTTCACGTTGCTTAATTTATTGGCATATAGTTGTTGATAATAATTTCTAATTTCCTTGGTTTCTATTTCCTTGGTGTTAGTCATGATCTCTCCCCTTTCATTCATAATTTTATTAATTTGGGTCCTTTCTCTTTTCTTTTGGATAGATCTGGCCAGTGGTTTTCCGATCTTATTAATTTTTTCAAAGAACCAGCTTCTACTTTCCTTGATCTGATCCAAAGTTTCTGGTTTCTAATTCATTGATCTCTGCTCTAATCTTAATTATTTCTTTTCTAATGCGTGGCTTAGGCATCACTTGCTGCTTTTTCTCTAGTTCTTTAAGGTGAAAAGTTAGTTGGTGAATTTGGGATTTTTCTTTTTTCTTTCTTTCTTTCTTTTTTTTTTTTTTTAGTGAGGCTTGGATGGCTATGTATTTCCCCCTTAGGACCACCTTTGCAGTATCCCATAGGTTTTGGACCAATGTGTTTTTGTTCTCATTGGTTTCCCTGAATTGTTTAAGTTCTTCTTTGATTTCCTGGTGGACCCAAACATTATTGAGCAGAGAGGTCTTTAGCTTCCAAGTGTTTGAATTTCTTCCAAATTTTTTCTTGTGATTGGGTTCCAGTTTTATAGCAGTATGGTCTGAGAATATGCAGGGAATAATCTCAATCTTTTGGTATCGGTTGAGACCTGATTTGTGACCCAGTATGTCAACTTTTCTGGAGAAAGTTCCATGTGCGCTTGAGAAGAATGAGTATTCTGTTGTTTTAGGGTGCAGTGTTCTGTATATATCTATGAGGTCTGTCTGGTCCAGTGTGTTATTCAAAGCTCTTATTTCTTTGTTGATTTTCTGCTTAGATGATCTGTCTATTGCTGGGAGTAGAGTGTTGAGGTCTCCTTTAATTAATGTATTGTTATCAATATGACTATTTTGGTGAGCCATTCGCTTATGTAGATAGCTGCTCCTATGTTGAGGGCGTAGATATTTACAATTGTTCGATCTTATTGTTGGATAGACCCTTTAAGAATGATATAGTGTCCTTCTGTGTCTAACTACAGTCTTTAGCTTAAAATTTAATTTGTCTGATAGGAGAATTGCTACCCCAGCTTTCTTTTGAGGTCCGTTGGCATGGAAGATGGATCTCCATCCCTTCATCTTCATTCTGGATGTATGTTTAGGTTCAAATTGAGTGTCTTCTAGACAGCATATGGATGGGTCCTGTCTTTTTATCCAATCTGTAACTCTGTACCGTTTTATGGGAGCATTTAGACCATTCACATTGAAAGTGATTATTGAAAGATATGAATTTATTGTCATCATGTTGCCTGTGAAGATCTTGTTTTTATAGATTGTCTCTGTAAGTTTCTGTTCTATATCACTCTTGGTGTCTTTCTCTTTTTATAGAACCCCCCTTAATATTTCTTGCAGTGCTGGCTTAGTGGTCGCATATTCTTTCTGTTTCTGCCAGTCTTGGAAGCTCTGCATCTCTTCATCCATTCTAAATGGCAGCTTTGATGGATAAAGTATTACTGGCTGCTTGTTCTTCTCATTTAGTACCCCGAATATTTCTTGGCTGTCCTTTCTGGCTTGCCAGGTCTCTGTGGGTAGGTCTGACATTATTTGGATGGTCCTCCCTCAGAATGTAAGGAATCTCTTCCCCCTAACTGCCACTAAGATCGTTTCCTTGGTTCTAAGACTTTTGAATTTTACTATTACATGTTGGGGCATTGGTCTGCTTTCCTTGATCTTGGGAGGGGTCCTCTCTGCCTCTAGGACATGAATGTTTATATCATTCCCCAGATTAGGGAAATTCTCAGCTATGCTCTCCTCAAATATATCTTCTAGTCCTCTCTCTCTCTCCCCAACCTCTCAGGGATCCCAGTAATTCTGACATTGGAACATTTCATGGTGTCACTTATTTCTCTTTTTCTATTTTCTTGGATTTTGAGTTGTTTTTCCCTGGCCTCCTCTCTTTCCTTTTTATCTACTAAATTGTCTTCCAGGTCACTGATCGTTCTTCTGCCTCAGTTACCCTAGCTGTTAGATTATCTAGATTAGATTGAATTTCAGTGATAGCATTTTTAAGTTCTGCCAGTTCAGCTTTTATTTCTGCCCTTAGGGACTCTTTGTGCCCATTAATCGATTTCTCCATTCTAGCTATTGTCCTCACAACTGCTACCCTGAATTCCTTTCTGACATCTTGGTTGAATTTGTATCCATTTGTAATCCTGTGGCAGAAGTCATGGTCTCTGAATCTTTCTTATTTTGGGGGTTCCTCTTTCTTGTCATTCTGTTGAGGGGTAGTTGAGGGAATATACACGGTCCAAATTATTGAACACAACTGAAGCAAGATGCACCTGTTTTATAGGGACCTTAGGGTTGCCAGCCTCTTGTTCTCTCTGTCTGTCTTCTGGGGGAGCCTTCCATGCTGTTACTCAGGCAACCCTGTTTGGGCAGAGTTTTCCTGCCCCCTGTGCGGGGGGTGGGCTTAGTGGAAGCCAGTTTTCTGGGGCTTTTGTTCTCTGACTTCTTTCCTTGGTGGTTTTCTGCATCCCTTCTGAGAGCCAGAGCAGAAGAGATCATTTCCATCCCTCCGCCTCAGAACAGAGAGATGAAAGTCTGTTCTTTAGTGAGCTCTCCAGGCCAAACTATCTCTGTTTCTGTCTGTGCTGCTATATGCTGAAGTGTCCTGGGTTGTTAGCCCCTCAGCAGCGTTCCCAGTCCTTGTCTCCAAGTCAGGGCATGTCTCGCCCTTTGTGCTTCTAAAACCACCAGCTGCCCCCAGTTCACACACATGGCCCCGCTGCTCTGTGTTTCAGTCCTGGGGGCTGCCCTAAAGTCTTTTCCCCATTGCTGCCAGTGTTTTGAGTCTGTGCCCGGTCTCCAGCACAGGAGGCTATCACTCACCAGTGGTGTTGGATCCCCATGGCTATTTCCCCCTTCTGTTTATCTTCAGATATGTGCCCACAGAATCACGACTTCCCTCTTCATACCTCAAAGGCAACTGCCTGCAATATTCTGTTTGTAGAGATCCAGATCTATCTTACATCTCGGGCTGATTTCGTGGGTGTTCTGAGTGGTCTGGTAGATATCCAACTTAAATCCTGGGGCTGGTTGAAATAGGGTCCTCTACTACTCTGCCATCTTTTCCTCCAGAATACATATTCTTTTAGAGTACACATCTAATATTCTCCAGAATGGATCACACACTGGGTCACAAATCAGCCCTCAGCAAATACAAAAAGATCACGATCATACCATGCATATTTTCAGACCATAATTATGTGAAATTTGAAGTCAACCACAACCTTCCATGAAATTTGGAAGGACCACAAATATATGGAGGTTAAAGAACATGCTACTAAAAGAATGATGTGTCAAGCAGGATATTTAAGAAGAAATTTTTAAAAATACGTGTAAATAAATGAAAATGGAAACACGATGGTCCAAAGCCTTTGGATGCAGGAAAAGCAATCATAAGAGGGAAGTATTGTGCAATACAGGCCTACCTCAAGAAGCAAGAAAAATCTCGAACAACTTAACCTTACATCTAAAGGAGCTAGAAATGGAACAAAAAATGAAGCCTAGCACCAGCAGAAGAAGGGAAATAAAAAGGATTAGAGCAGAAATAAATGAATAAAACTAGGAACTTGTTCCTTACTAAAAATAACAAAATTGTTAAAACCCTACTCAGACTTATAAAATGAAAAGAGAAATGACCTAAATAAATAAAATCACAAACAAGAGAGGAGAAATAACACCCAAAACCTCAGAAATACAATTATATGAGAATATTATGAAAAATTATATGACATCAAATTGGAAAACCTGAAAGAAATGGAAAAATTCCTAGAAACATATAAACTACCAAAACTGACAGGAAAAAATAGAAAACTTGAACAGACTGATAACCAGCAAAGAAACTGTATCAGTAATAAAAACTTTCCCAAGAAACAAAACTTCAGGGCCAGATGGCTTCACAGGTGAATTCTCCCAAACAATTAAGGAAGAGTTAATACCTATTCTTCTCAAACCATTTCAAAAATAGAAATGGAAGGACAACTTCCAAACTCCTTTGAAGCCAACATTACCCTAATTCCAAAACAAGACAAAGACTTCACTAAAAAAGAAAACTACAGGACAATATCCCTGATGAACATGGGTGCAAAAATTCTCAACAAAACACTACAATTTGAATCCAACAGTATATTAAGAGAATCATGCTCCACAATCAAGTGGGAAATATTCCTGGTCTACAAGGGTGGTTCAATATTCACAAATCAATCAATAATCTCAGTAGATACAGAAAAAGCTTTTGACAAAGTACAGCATCCATTCATGACAAAAACTTTCAACAACATAGGGAGAGAGGGAATATACCTCAACACAATAAAGGCCATATACAAAAAATACACAGCTAATATCATCCTCAATGGGGGAAAAGAGAGAGATTTTCCTCTAGGGTCAGGAACAAGAAAGGGATATTCACTTTCACCACTGTTGTTTAACATAGTACTGGAAGTCCAAGCATCAGCAATCAGACAACAAAAATAAATAAAATGCATCCAAATTAACAAGGAAGACTTCAAACTTTCACTATTTGCAGATAACATGATTCTCTATGTAGAAAAAACCTGAGAGACTCCACCAAAAATTTGCTAGAACTGATACATGAATTCAGTAAATTGGTAGACCACAAAATCAATGTACAGAAATCTGTTGCATTTCTATACACTAATAATGAAGCAGCAGAAAGAGAAATCAAGGAATCTTTCCCATTTACAATTGCATCAGAAACCTTAAGATACCCAGGAATAAACATAACCAAAAAAGTAAAAGGTCTATACTCTAAAAACAGTAAAATACTGATGAAAGAAATGGAAGATGACACAAGAAATGGAAAAACATTCCATGCTCATGGATTGGAAGAGCAAATGTTGTTAAAATGTCTATACTACCCAAAGCAATCTACACATTAATTCAATCTGCATCTAAATACCAACAGTATTTTTCACAGAAATAGAACAATCCTAAAATTTGTATGGAACCACAAAAGACCCTGAATAGCCAAAGCCACCGTGAATAAGAAAAGCAAAGTTGGAGGCATCACATTTGTGGAATTCAAGTTATATGACAAAGTTTTAGTGATCAAGACAGTATGGTACTGGCACAAAAACACACATCGATCAATGGAACAGAATAGACAACCCAGAAATGGATCCACAACTGTATGGTGAATTAATCTTCAATGAAGAAGGAAAGAATATCCAATGAGAAAAAGTATCTTCAACAAATGGTATTGGGGAAACTGGACAGCAACTTGCAAAAGAGAGAAACTGGACTGCTTTCTTACACCAAACACAAAAACGAACTCAAATGAATCAAGGACCTAACTGTGAGACCTGAAGCCATAAAAATCCTAGAGGAGAACACTGGCAGTAACCTTTTTGATATTGGCCATACCAACTTCTTATTAGATTCATCTCCTGAGGCAAGGGAAACAAAAGCAAAAATGAACCATTGGGACCTCATCAAGATAAAAAGTTTCCACACAAGGGCGCCTGCATGGCTCAGTCAGTTAAGCAGTTGACTCTTGATTTTGGCTCAGGTCATGGTGTCAGGGTCCTGGGATCAAGCCCCACATCAGGCTCCGTGCTCAGCAGGGAGTCTGCTTGAGGATTCTCTCTCTCCCTCTCCTTCTGCCCCTGCCCAGCTCACTCTCTCTCTCAAAATAAATAAATAAATAATTTTTTTTAAAGGCTTGCACACAGTGGAGACAATCAACAAAACTAAAAGGCAACTTCTAGAATGTGAGAAGATATTGTAAATGATATATCTGATAGAGGTTACTATCTAAAGTATAAAGAACTTATAAAATTCAACTACTGATAAATAATCCAATTCATAATGGGCAGAAGAGATGAACAGACATTTCTCCAAAGAAGACATACAGATGGCCAACACACACATGAAAAAATGCTCAACATCACCTATCATCAGGGATGTGAAAATTGAAACTACAATGAGATATCATGTTACACCAGTCAGAATGGCTAAAATTAACAACAGAGGAAACAGTTGTTGTTGAGGATGGGAAGAAAGGGGAACCTTCTTGCAGTGTTGGTGGGAATGCAAACTGTTGCATTCACTATGGGAAACAGTATGGGAAGGTGCATGTGTTAAATAGTTGATAGGGATTAAGGAGAGAACTTGTGAGTGCACTGGGTGATGTATGGAATTGTCAAATCACTATATTTTACAACTGAAACTAATATAATACTGTGTATTAATTATACTGTAATAAAAAATTAAAAAGCAAAAGAGAAGGAGTATATAACCAGCAATCAAAAGTAAGGCTGTGAGATTGTTTTATGAGTTGAGTGAAGGAATGACATAGATTTTGAGATTCTTGCAGGGAGAAATAAATCATTAAATGGAGAACAGCTTGGAGTGAAAAATATCTAATATGAAATAAGTCTTATCACAGATGTCTACAGTTGCAATAGGGTAAGTTCTGTGGATAGCAGAGTTGATGCTGGGGAAAACTGAGGAGAAGTATACAGCAAAGGAAGATAATATAAATGGTGAGGATGGAAGTAGTGCTCCAATGTCTTGGGGAGAAACTATCTCACCATGCCATCTGCTTACCTGAAGTTCTTCAGAAAACTGTCTACCTCATGGTGACTTCTTCTTCTGAGGGCTTTTGCAAGAACCACAGTTTAATGTGTTCAATTTAGGGGGACTTTCATTCAGAGTAGCTTTTTTACTTTTTTTAGTTGAGAGACATGAATCCACCATTGAATCCTTTGAGGTTTGGTAGCAATGTCAGTGGTAGGTGGGATGATGTGAGGCACTTTCAATGGGGTTCAAGATTAGTTCTCTGGTGATGTAATTTCCTGAGAATTATGCCTTGAGGAAAAGCAGCTTCAGTTTGTTGATAAGTGTGGGTATAATTAATGAGTCCCTTAAAGTATTTTAAAATTAATTAATTGGCTAGGTCATAATCTTCAAGAGTCCAGGAAAAAAAATATGCCATTCTTAATCATTATATCATATGGGATGGTTAGTATGTTACGATAGAAGAGGACTAATGCTAAATTCCTGGGCCATGAGAGATTGAGGTATTATTTTTGTTTTGGTTTAGCAAATCTTAGTTTTAATAGTTTTCTCTGTTGTTTAAGGTTACTTTGTATAAAAAGGACAACATAATTTGGGTATAAAGAAAGAACTGGATTCCAGGGAAGATGGCGGAAGAAGAGAGGACTTGTGTTTCATCTAGTCCCAAGAATTCAGGAAGTTGTCTATCAAAACATTCTGAGCACCTGTGAATTCAACCTGATATCTAAGAAAATATTTGTTGCAATTCTACAAACAGAAAAGTGACCACTTCTTGCAAGTGGCACAAAAATCCTTCAGGGAACAAAAACCACAAAGAGCAATCTGCAGCAGCTTACACTGAGTCAGGAACCCTGGCAAGGGGTGATGCAACTACTCCGCCCAGGCAAAGAGCCTGAGAATCAGTGGTCCAGAAGACCAGCAAGAAAATCAATCGAATACCAAGTTTATGGATCACTCAGAACTGAAAAACATCTGTGCTAGGTGAAAATAGTATATAGAATTTGAGGTTGATTCTCAGGAGTCTTTAGTCTTTCAGTTTAAAATTTTCTTTTTCTTTTTCCTTTTCAACTAGTTTCTTATTTTATCAACCCTTTATTTTTAAGTCTTTTTTTAATTTTCATTTTTATATTTACATTTTCTAAACATACTCTTCATTTTCTGCTTCCTTTCACTGTATTCAATTTTATTTTTTAATACATAGAAGTTTTTTTCTTTACAATTTTGGGATTTAATGTCTTCTAACAAACAGACCAAAATATACCCAGGAAAAAGTGGATCACCCTATTTTGTCCACCAGTGAGATTACGTCCTCTTTTTTTCCCTTTTCTTTTTCTTTTCTTTTTTGGTTTCTGATCTCTTGAGATTAGTCTCGTGTGTATTTTGCTGGAGTCATTGTTGATATTTTTGTTTTGTTCTCTCATTCATCTATTCTTCACTGGACAAAACGACTAGAAGGAGAAATTCAGAACAAAAGAAAGAACCAGAGGTAATACTCTCTTCCATAGATCTAATTAATATGTATATAAGTAAAATGTTGGAGCTGGAATTCAAGATAATGATGATAAAGTTACTAGCTGGGCTTGAATAAAGCATAAAAGACACTAGAGAATATCTTAGTGCAGAAATGAAATCTAATCAGGCAGAGATTAAAAATGCTTTAACTGAGATGCAGTCTAAAATGGATGCTCGAATAGCTATGGTAAGTGAGGCAGAAGGGAGAGTCACTGACATAGAAGACAAAATGATGGAAAAGAAGAAAGCTGAGGAAAAGAGAGAAAAACAACTAATGGACAATGAGGGGAGGCTTCAAGAAATCAGGGATTCCAAAAAGCAAAACACTAGTAGAATTACTGGGGTCAGAAGAAGAAAGAGAGAGAGGGACAGAGGTATATTTGAGCAAATCATAGCTGAGAACTTCCCTAATCTGGGGAAGGAAATGGGCATTCAAGTACAAGAGGTAGAGAACACCCTTCAAAATCAATGAATATAGAACAACATCATAACACATAATAAAGAAGCTTTCAAATTTCATAGATGAAGAGAAAATCCTGAAAGCAGCTCGAGACAAGAGGTCCTTAAACTACAGGGGTAGGAACATTAGACTGGCAGGAGACCTATCCACAGAGACCTGGCAGGGCAGAAAGGGCTGGCATGATATATTCAGGGTACTAAATGAGAAAAACATACTGCAAGAATACTTTTTATCCAGCAAGGGTGTCATTCAGAATGGAAGGAGAGATAAAGAGCTTCCAGGACAAAAGGAAACTAAAAGAATTTGTGATCACTAAACCAGTCCTGCAAGAAATATTAAAAGGAATACTGTAAGCAAAGAGAGAGCCCAAAAGTAACATAGACCAGAAAAAAACAGACACAATATATAGAAACAGGGACTTTATACATAATACAATGGCACTAAATTCATATCTTTAAATAGTTACTCTGAATGTAACTGGGCTAAATGCTACAACCAAAAGACACAGGGTAACAGATTAGATAAAAAAGCAAGACCCATCGATATGCTGTCTACAAGAGGCTCATTTTAGATCCAAAGAAACATCCACATTGAAAGTGAAGGGGTTGAGAACAATTTATCAGGCTAATGGACATCAAAACAAAGTTTGGGTAGCAATCCTTATATCAGACAAATTAGATTTTAAACCAAAGACAGTAGTAAGGGATGAAGAGGGACACTATATCATAGTTAAAGGGTCTGTCCCACAAGAAGAGCTAACAATTATAAATATTTATGCTCCTAACTTGGGAGCAGCCAATTATATAAACCAATTAATAAGCAAATAAAAGAAACACACTGATAATAATACAATAATAGTAGGGGACTTTCACACCCCACTCATGGCAATGGACAGATCATTTAAGCAAAAAATCAACCAGGAAACAAGGGCTTTGACAGACAAAACAGACCGGATGGACTTCACAGATATATACAGAACATTCCATCCTAAAGCAATAGAAAACACATTCTTCTTGAGTGCACATGGAACATTCTCCATAATAGATCACAGGCTGGGGCACAAACCAGGTCTCGACTGGTACCAAAATATAGGGATTATTCCTTGCATATTTTGAGACTGCAATGAATTGAAACTTTAACTCAATCACAAGAGGACATTTGGAAGGAACTAAAATATTTGGAGGTTAAAGAGTGTCCAACTAAAGAATGAATGGGTCAACCATAAAAAAAAGAAAAACTTTAAAAAATCATGGAAACAAATCGAAATGAAAACACAACAGTACAAAATTGTTGGGATGTAGCAAAGGTGGCCCTAAGAGTGGAGTCACATAGCAATATGTCTTTCTCAAGAAACAAGAAGTCTCAAATACAAAAGCTAACCTTAAACCAAAAGGCGATGGAGAAAGAACAGCAAATGAAACCCAAACAAAATAGGAGAAGAGAAATAATAAAGATTAGAGCAGAAATTAAGGAAACAGAAACCAAAAGAACAAAAGTACAGATCAATGAAATTAGAAGCTGGTTCCTTAAAAGAATTAATAAAATTGATATACCCCTATCCATCCTTATCAAAAAGAAAAGAGAAAGGACCCAAATTAATAAAATCATTAATGAAAGAAGAGAGATCATGACCAACACCAAGGAAATACAAACTAAGAATATATTAGGAACAAGTGTATGCCAGCAAAATAGACAATCTGGAAGAAATGGATGCATTCCTGGAAACATAAAATACCAAAACTGGAACAGGAAGAAATAGAAAACCTGAACAGATCAATAAACAGTAAGGAGATTGAAGCAGTAATCAAAAATCTCCCAGCAAACTAGAGTCCAGGGCCGGATAGCTCCCAGGGGAATTCTACCAAATATTTAAAGAAGGACTAATACCTATTCTACTGAAGCTGTTTCAAAAAAATAGAAATGAAAGGAAAACTTCCAAACTCTCTATGAAGTCAGCATTACCTTGATCCCAAAACCAGACTAAGACCCCACCAAAAAGGAGAATTACACACCAGTATCCCTGATGGACATGGATGCTAAAATACTCAAGGAGATCCTAGCCAATAGGATCCAACAGTACATTAAATGGATTATTCACCATGACCAGGTGGGATTTATTCCTCTGCTTCATGGGTGATTCAATATTTGCAAATCAATTAATGTGATAGATCGCATTAAAAAAAGAAAAGACAGGGGCGCCTGGGTGGCTCAGTTGGTTAAGCAACTGCCTTCAGCTCAGGTCATGATCCTGGAGTCCCGGGATCGAGTTCCGCATCAGGCTCCCTGCTCAGCGAGGGGCTGCTTCTCCCTCTAACCCTCCCCGCTCCCATGTACTCTCTCTCTCTCATTCTCACTCTCTCAAAATAAAGAAATAAAGCCTGAAAAAAGAAAGAAAGAAAGAAAGAAAGAAAGAAAGAAAGAAAGAAAGAAAGAAAGAAAGAAAGAAAGAAAAGACAAAAACCATATGATCCTCTCAATTGATGCAGAAAAAAGCATTTGACAAAATCCAGCAACCTCTTTGATTAAAACTCTTCAAAGTGTAGGGATAAAGGAAACACACCTCAATATCATAAAAGCCATCTACATAAAGCCTACAGTGAACATCATTCTCAAAGGGGAGAAACTGAGAGCTTTTCCCCTAAGGTCAGGAACATGACAGGGATGCCCAGTCTCACCACTATTGTTCAGCATAGTACTAGAAGTCCTAGCCTTAGCAATCAGACAACAAAAATAATTAAAAGGAATTCAAATTAGTAAAAAAGAAGTCAAATTATCACTCTCTGCAGATGACATGATACTTTATGTGGAAAACTCAAAAGACTCCACCCCAAAATTACTCGAACTCATACAGCAATTCAGCAACATGGCAGGATACAAAATCAACACACAGAAGTCAGTTGCAATTCTATACATTAACAATATGACTGAAGAAAGAGAAATTAAGGAATTAATCTCATTCACAACTGCACCAAAAACCATAAGATACCTAGGAATAAA
The DNA here is from genome assembly GCF_003265705.2 of Callorhinus ursinus. Lineage (NCBI taxonomy): Eukaryota > Metazoa > Chordata > Mammalia > Carnivora > Otariidae > Callorhinus > Callorhinus ursinus. Next base: position 566,272 of record NW_027397192.1, on the reverse strand, counting down.
CCTAACCAAAGAGTTAAAGGATCTGTACTCTAGAAACTACAGAATACTTATGTAAGAAATTGAGGAAGACACAAGAGATGGAAAAACATTCCATGCTGATGGATTGGAAGAATAAACATTGTGAAAATGTCTATGCTCTCCAGAGCAATCTACATATTCAGTGCAATCCTTATCAAAATACCATCGACATTTTTCACAGAGCTGGAACAATCCTAAAATTTGTATGGAACCAGAAAAGACCCCAAATCGCCAGGAGAATGCTGAAAAAGAAAACCAAATCTGACAACAGTGCCTGACTTGAAGCTGTATTACAAAGCTGTCATCATCAAGACAGTATGGTACTGGCACAAAAACCGACACACAGATCAATGGAACAGAATAGAAAACCCAGGAATGGACCCTCAACTCTATAGTCAACTAATCTTAGACAAAGAAACAAAGTATATTCAATGGATAAAGGGCAGTCTCTTCAACATATGGTTTTGGAAAGATTGGACAACCACATGTAGAAGAATGAGAGTGGGCCATTTTCTCACACCATACAGAAATGTAAATACAAAATGGATGAAAAACCTAAAGGTGAGGCAGGAATCAATCAAAATCCTAGAGAACACAGACAGCAACCTCTTCAACCTCGGCCACAGTAACTTCTTGTTAGACACCTCTCAAAAGGCAGGAGAAATAAAAACAGAAATGAACTGCTGGGACTTCAAGATAAGACCTTCTGCACTTCAAAGGAAATAATCAATAAAACTAAAAGGCAACCTATGGAATGGCAGAAGATATTTGAAAATGACCTATCAGATAAAAGGCTGGTATCTGATCCAAAAAGAACTTATCAAACTCAACACCTAAAAAACAAAGAATCCCATCAAGAAATGTGCAGAAGACATGAACAGACATTTCTCCAGGATGACATACAAATGGCCAACAGACACGTGAAAAAATGTGCCACATCACTTGGCTTCAGGGAAACACAAACCAAAACCACAATGAGATAACACTTCACACCAGTCAGAATGGGTAAAATTAACAAGGCAGGGAACAACAAATGTTGGTGAGGAAGTGGAGAAAGGGGAACTCTTCTACACTGTTGGTGGGAATGCAAACTGGTACAGCCACTCTGGAAAACAGTATGGAGTTTCCTCAAAATTTAAAAATAGAGCTACCCTAGGACCCAGAAATTGCACTGCTGGGTATTTACCCCAAAGATACAGATGTTTTGGTTTGAAGGGGCACCTGCACCCCAATGTTTATTGCATCAATGTCCACAATAGCCAAACTATGGGAAGAGCCCAGATGTCCATCAACAGATGAATGGATAAGAAGATGTGGTATATAAAATATGTGACAGATATATATATATTTAAAATTTAAATATATATTTTATATGTATATAAAATATGTGATCTATATATATATATGTGTGTGTGTGTGGAATTTTACTCAGCCATCAGAAAGGATGAATACTTAACATTTACATCCCTGTGGATGGAACTGGAGGGTATTATGTTGAACGAAATAAGTCATTCAGAGAAAGACAATTATCATATGGTTTCACTCATATGTAGAATATAAGCAACGGTGCAAAGGATCACAGGGGAGGGGAGGAAAAATTGAATGGGAAGTCATCAGAGAGGGAGAAAAACCGTGAAAGACTCAACCATTGGGAATAAACTGAGGGTTGCTGGAGGGGAGGTGGGTGGGGGGATGGAATATTTTGGTGATGGACATTAAGGAGAGCATGTGATGTGATGAACACTGGGCATTATACACAACTGATGAATTATTGAACTCTACATCTGAAACTAATGATGTGCTTAATATGTTACTCAATTGAATTTAAATTTAAAAAATAAAAATTAAAATAAATGACTTACTGAATTTCTTGGATGAGTTTCCCTTTGAGATGAGTCCCTTGGTTACTCAAAAGAGCCAAGGGAATTTTTCATGTGGAGAACACATGTTCTGATAAACCTTTAGCAACAATTGTGGCCATGGCACTTTTATAAGACAAAATTTCAAGCCAGTGAGAAAACATATAAGAACATATTATAACTATGAGATTTAGGGAGTGTATATATAATCTGATTGCGAATGAAGAAAGGCTCTCAAACATCTATATTAAGACTCCATAGGTACATGTTGTGAATCTTCAGTTGAAAACCACTGCCCCAGAATATATTGGATTTAAATTAAAGAAATACAGTTGTGACCAAGTAACAATTTTAAAAAGTAATTGACATTATGACTCATAACATTGTTGTCTAACATAAGTCAAAAACATCACCATGACTGGTATGAATAGAAACATGTCATGAACATTGAAAACTTTTTAGGAAGTCTACATATTTTTAAAAATATTCATGTTAACATTCTACCCATACAAATTTAATCTGGGAAAGGTTAAGCAAAGTTCCTCATGCAACTTACATGATATAAAATAAATTTAATTATTTTTAGTACTTTTATTTTTACAAGATGAAAAAGCAAATACTTTATAATTTTCTAAAGGTTGTCTGAGAAACTCCAATGACAAATTGAGATTAAAATACATCATTTAGGGGGCACCTGTGTGGCTCAGTTGATTGTGCATCTGACTCTTGATCAGATCTCTCATGACTCAGGTCATGATCTCAGTGTTGTAAGACTGAGCTGGGCATGGAGCCTGCTTAAGATTCTCTCTCTCCCACTCTCTCTGCTGCTCCCCCCAATCACATGCACACTCTCTCTCTCTAAAAAAAAAAAATACATCATTCAGGATTTGATTTTGGGAAGACAATATATCAAAATTTGTTAGGAGGTGGGAACAGAGATTTAAATAAGATCATAGGTCACTATGAGAAAAAATATTTGGCTACCTAATTAAACAAAGTGACAAAATATTTTATAAGTAAGTATGTCAGGTAATATAATTGTAAAAAAACACAAAAGACAAAAACAAACTGAGGTTTCTAGAAGGGAGGGGGTTGGGGGGATGGGTTAGCCTGGTGATAAGTATTAAAGAGGGCATGTTCTGCATGCAGCACTGGGTGTTATGCACAATGAATCGTGGAACACTACATCAAAAACTAATGATGTGTGGTGATTAACATAACAATAAAAACACAAAAGAACACAAAATCCTTAGCTTTTAAAAGTGCAAAGACTTGGTTCTCTTAAAGAATCAAGGACCTGATAAAGTTAACATAAAGCACAGAAAATTATTCTGATAGGACACAGAATTGTTGCCCTCTAAGCAGATCACTCAGAAGGTAAAAGAAAAACTTTTATAACATCTTATTAAAAATAAACTAATAATCTATATGTTGGCTAACTGAACATAGTAATAATTTAAAAAAAAAGAATTTGAAGACTGCATTACCAAAGGGCTTTCCAAATAAAGGATTAAGTTCCTGGCTTCAAACAATCAAACAAGCAAACAATAATCCAAGAAAAATGTATAATTTTAACAGACAGAAAACCAAATTTTGGCTTTGGAATAGTATACTATTTGATAATAAAAGTTACTTTTTTTTTGCTTTTAATCTTATAAACAAACCCCATCAAATTATATACAGTTTGAACCATGAGTATTAAAATTACTTTTTTATGAAACTTCTACTTTCCATACCATTCAGTTTCTGTTCCTCATTTTCCTCCTTCTTGTTGTGGAACAATAAGTCATTTTACTTTAGGACAAAATTACTCTCCTTTTCTTTAATAAAAGCACATCTTTTGGGCGCCTCGGTGGCTCAGTCAGTTAAGCATCATACTCTTGGTTTTGACTCAGGTCATGATCTCGGGGTCCTGGGATCCAGCCCTGCATCAGGATCCACACTCAGGGGCAGTCTGTTTGAGATTCTTTCCCTCCCTCTCCCTTTGCCCCACCCCTGCTTGCGCTCTCTCTCTAAAATAAATAAATAAATCCTTTTAAATCACATCTTGTATAACCTACATACTTAAATTAGCATAAGACTAAGGTTTAAGTTACCAGAAATATCTTGGAAACTGTCCTTAAGCTTATATATATATTTTTCTAATTGGTCAATTGTACCTCTTTACTATACCAAATATAGTAAAGATCAGAAAAAAAATGTGTAAGAAATAAAGGAAGAATAGGTGAAGATTATTTTTATATTTTATTGAGGTATAATTGACATACACTGTTATATTAGTTTCAACTAATGAATCAACAATACTATGTATTACTCAGGTCATCAAGATAAATGTACCCTTTTTTAAATTTTAGATAAAAGTACTCTTAATCCATTCTATTTCACCCATCCCTCCACCCACCTCCTCTCTGGCAAAAAAACAGTTTATTCTCTATATTTAAAAGTCTCTGTCTTTTGTTTGTCCTTTTTATATGTTCATTTGTTTGTTTCTTAAATTCCACATGAATGAAATCATATGGTATTTGTCTTTCTCTGACTGACTTATTTCACTTAACATTATACCCTCTAGGCTCATCCATGTTGTTGTAAATGATAAGATCTCATTCTTTTTTTTTTTATGGCTGAGTATCACAAGCCCAGATTTCAAGACATACCACAAAGCTGTAGTAATCAAAACGGAGAGGAAAACCAAGAAACAGACTCTTAACTATAGAAAACAAACTGATGGTTACCAGAAGAGAGGTGGGTGGGGGATGGGTTAAGTAGATGATGGGGATTACGGAGTGCACTTGTTGTGATGAGCACCAGGTGTTGTATGGAGTGTTGAATCACTCTAACACATACCAGAAACTAATATTGCACTGTATGTTAACTAACTGGAATTTAAATAAAAACATAAAAAAATCAGTATGGTACTGGCACAAAAATAGACACAAAGATCAATGAAACAGAATAGAGAGCCCAGAAGTAAACTCACACTTATAGGGCCAATTATGACAAAAATTGCAAGAATATACAATGGAGCTAAGACACCACCTTCAATAAATGGTGCTTAGAAAACTGAATAGCTACATTTCAAATGATGAAACTAGACCACCTTTTAACACAATACACAAAAATAAACTCAAAACGGATTACAGACTTAAATGTGAAACCTGAAACCATTAAATTCTTAGAAGAAAACATGAAGTAAGCTCTTAGCCATCAGCTGTAAAAATATTTTTCTAGATATGTTTCCTCAGGCAAAGGGAAACAAAAGGAAAATTAAACTACTGGGACACCAAAATAAAAAGCTTTTGCATAGCAAAGGAATCCATCAACAAAACAAAAGGGCAACCTACTGAATGGGAGAAGTTATTTGCAAATGATATATCTAGTAAGGGGTTAATGTCCTAAATATTTAGAGAACTTATACAATTCAACACACACACACACACACACACACACACACACACACACACACACCTCAAGCAATCAAATAATCCAATTAAAATGGGCAGGGAACCTGAATAGACAGTTTTCGAAGATGGACATACAAATGCCCATCAGACACATGAAAAGATACTCACCATCACTAATGAGGAAATGCAAATCAAAACCACAATGAGATATCATTTGACACCTGTCAGAATGGCTAAAATAAGAAATGCAAGAACTAAATGTTGATGAGGATGTGTTGAGAAAAGAAGCCTTGTGCACTGTTGGTGGGAATGCAAATTAGTGCAATAATTGTGGAAAACAGATTGGAAGTTCTTCAAAAAATTAAAAATAGAACTACCGCATATCCAGTACTGGGTATTTACCCAAAGACAATAAAAACACAAATTCAAAAAGATATATGTACTCTTATGTTTATTGCAGTATTATTTACAATAGCCCAAATTTGGAAGAAATCCTAGTATTCATCAATAGATAAGTGGGTAAAAAGATGTGGTATATAAATATATATACAGGTGAGGCTTATGTTTAAAAATAAGTTAACATATTATAAAGCATAATTACTGTTGAATAAAGTTTTCAGAATAATGAGACAATTTTGTATAAATGCACAGTTACATAAATAATATTAAACATCTAATAGATATGATGCCAGCTTATCTAATCAGTAAATCTACATAAGCTCAAGAAGAACACACTCAAGTAGAATAAAATTGCATTACTGTATTATACTTAAACTTGATAACCCAGAAGACATGGATATTTTTATAAAACAACATTATCAGTCTTTTTTTTTGCCGAAGATTTACATAAATCACATGAACCAGCAAATTTAAAAGATCAGCAACTTAGTGTAGACTGCTATATGCAGAAGAGGTTATATACAAACCTAATGGTAACAATATATCACAACCCACTAATAAATGTGCAAAGAAAAGAGAGAAAGAAATCCAAATACATCACTAAAGAAAATCAGCAGTGAAAGAAAAATAAGAAAGGATCAGAAAAAATCTTCAGAAACGAGCACAAAAAACTAAAATGATAAAATAAATACATATTTTTCAATAATTACTTTGAATGTAAATGGATTAAATGCTCCAGTCAAAGAATATAGGATGAGGGCGCCTGGGTGGCTCCAGTTGGTTAGGCAACTGCCTTCAGCTCGGGTCATGATCCCGGGATCTTGGGATCCAGTCCCGCATCGGGCTCCCCTGCTCTGCGGGGAGCCTGCTTCTCTCTCTGCCTCTGCCTGCCACTCTCCCTGCCTATGTACTCTCTCAGTCAAATAAATAAGTAAAATCTTTTTTTAAAAAAGAAAATAGGGTGACAGAATGGATTAAAAAAAAAAAAGACTCATCTCTATGCTGCCTACAACTCGTTTCAGACCTAAAGACACCTGCAGATTGAAAGTGAGGGGATGGAGAAACACCTGTCATGCAAATGGATGTTAAAAGAAAGCTGAGTAGCAAACTTATATCAAACAAAGTAGACTTTATTTTTTAAGTTTTTATTTGAATTCCAGTTAGTTAACATACAATGTAATATTAGTTTCAGGTGTACAATATAGAGATTCAACACTTCCATACAACATTCTGTGATCATCACAAGTGCACTCTTTAATCCTGATCACCTATTGAACCTATCTCCCCACCCACCTCCCATCTGGTCACCATCAATTTGCTTTCTAAGGTTAAGAGTATGTTTCTTTGTTTGTCTCTCTCTTTTTGTCCCTTTGCTCATTTGTTTTGTTTCTTAATTGCCACATATCAGTGAAATCATATGGTATTTGTCTTTCTCTGACTGACTTATTTCACTTAGCATAACAATTTCTAGCTTCATCATGTACTTGCAAATGGCAAAATTTCATTTTTTATATGGCCGAGTAATATTCCATCATATATATATATACCACATCTTTATCCATTCATCATTCCATGGACACTTGGGCTGTTCCCATAATTTGGCTATTGGAGATAATGTTGCTATAAATATTGGGGTGCATATATCCCTTTGAATTAGTATTTTTGTATTCTTTGAGGAAAATTCCAAGCAGTGCAGTTACTGGATTATAGGGTAGTTCTATTGTTAACTTTTTGAGGAACCTCCATACTATTTACCACAGTGGCTACACCAGTTTGCATTCCCACCAACATTGCAAGAGGGTTTCCCTTTCTCCACTTCCTCACCAACATTGGTTGTTTCTTGTGCTGTTGATTTTAGCCATTTTGGCAGGTGTGAGGTGATATGTTCTTGCAGTTTTGATTTGCATTTCCCTGATGATAAGGGGCATTGAGCATCTTTTCTTGTGTCTGTTGGCCATCTGTATGTCGTCTTTGGAGAAATATCTGTTGATGTCTTCTGCCCATTTCTTAATTGGGTTATTTGTTGTTTTGGGTGTTGAGTTTTCTAAATTCTTTATATGTTGTAGAGACTAGTCCTTTCTTGGATTTGTCATTTGCAAATATCTTTCTGCATTCTATAGGACTGTTTCCGGGATTTAAGCCTCACTGGGTGCAAGAACTCACAAAATTCAGCCCCTCTCATTTTCCCAGCCAATGGCTATGGGGAAATGTTCTCCTTGTGCATTCCCCTGTGTGCTCCCTCCTCATTCTCTCACGCTTCATTGTGACCACAGCTCCCTCCTCTTTGCAGCATCCACAATCCTTTTCTCAACTAAACCATGTCTCCAAACTTTCTACCTTCTTTGATATGGCCTCTTCTCTCCCTGTGGTTGTTCTGTTAGGCTTCAGATTGATTTCTAGGGTATTTAGGATGACTGATAGTAATCTAGTTGTATTATTGGGACCAGGTGAGTCTAGGATTCTATTCCACCACCATCTTCTTGGGTCAAAGAAAGTAGATCTTAAAACAAAGATTGTGAGAAGAGACAAAAAAGAACACTATATAATAATAAAGGGGATATTCCAACAAGAAGATATAACAATTGTAAATATTTACGCACCCTACATAGGAGCACCAAAATACATAAAACAGTTATAACAAACATAAAGTATCTAATTGATAATTATACAATGATAACAGGGGACTTTAACACCCCACTTACATCAATGGACAGATCATTTAAACAGAAAATCAAGAAGGAAACAATAGCTTTGAATGGCACACTGGACCAGATGGATTTAGCAGATATATTCAGAACATGCCATCCTAAAGCAGCAGAATACACATTCTTTTCAAGTGCACATGGAACATTCTCCAGAATAGGTCACATAGTAGCCTACAAAACAAGCCTCAACAAATTCAAGAAAATCATACCACACATCTCTTCTAACCATAAAGCTATGAAACTAGAAGTCAACCACAAGAAAAAGATTGGAAAGAGCACAAATATATGGAGGTTAAAGAACATGCTACTCAACAATGAATGGGTCAACCAGAAAGTCAAAGAAGTAATAAAAAAAAGTACAAAGAAACAAATGAAAATGAAAATACAATGGCCCAAAACCTTTGGGATGCAGCAAAGGTGGTCCTAAGAGGGAAGTATATAGTAATACAGGCCTAACTTAAGATACAAGAAAAATCTCAAATGAACAACCTACACTTACACCTAAGGGAATTGGAAAAAGAACAACAAACAAAAGCTAAAACCAGCAGAAGGAAGTAAAAAATAAAGATTAAAGCAGAAATAAATGACATAGACAAGAAAAAAAACTAACAGAACAGATCAATGGAACTAGGAGCTAGTTTTTTGAAAAAATTAATAAAATTGATAAGCCTCTACCCAGATTTATCAAAAAGAAAAGAGAAAGGATTCAGATAAAATCACAAATGAGAGATGAGAAATAACCAACACCACAGAAATACAAACAATTATAAGAGAATATTATGATAACAAACTGGACTACCTGGAAGAAATTGATAAATTCCTAGAAACATATAAACTACCAAAACTGAAACAGAAAGAAATAGAAAACTTGAACAGACCTATAACTGGCAACAAAATTGTATCTGTAATAAAAACAAAACAAAACAAAAAACCTTGCAACAAACAAAAGTCCAGGGCCAGATGGCTTCACAGGTGAATTATACCAAACATTTAAAGAAGAGTTAATACCTATTCTTCTCAAACTATTCCAAAAAACTGAAAAGGAAGGGAAACTTACAAATTCATTCTATGAGGCCAGCATTACCCTGAAACCAAAACTAGATAAACACAACACTAAAAAAAGAACAGGCCAATATCCCAGATGAACATAGATGCAAAAATTATCAATAACATACTAGCAAACTGAATCCAACAACACATTAAAAAAATCATTCATCACAATGAAGTGGGATTTATTCCTGGTCTGCAAATTCAATATTCACAAATCAATCAACATGATACATACATTAATAAAGGAAAGGATAAGAACCATATGATCATTTCAATAGATGCAGAAAAAGTATTTGACAAAGTTTAACATCCATTCATGTTAAAAACCCTCATCACAGTGGGATTAGAGGGCACATACCTCAACATAATAAGAGCCATGGAAAACCCATGGCTAATATCATCCTCAGTGGGGAAAAACTGAGTGTTTCCCCTATAGTCAGGAACAAGATAAGGATGTCCACCCTCACTACTTTTATTTAACATAGTACTGTAAGGCCTAGCCTCAGCAATCAGACAACAAAAAGAAATAAAAGGCATCCAAGTTGGCAAGGAAGAAGTAAAACTTTTCCTATTTGCAAATGACATGACACTCTATATAGAAAACCTGAAAGATTCCAACAACAACAAAAAAAAACAAAAAACAAAACAAAACAAAAAAAAACAACTGGTAGAACTGATAAACAAATTCAGTAAGGTTGCAGGATGCAAAATCAACATACAGAAATCTGTTGCACTTCTATATACCAATAATGAAGCAGCAGAAAGAGAAATTAAGGAATCAATCCCATTTACAATCACACCAAAAACAATAAGATACCTAAGAATAAACCTAACCAAAGAGGTGGAAGACCTGTACTCTGAAAATTATTTTCCAGTGAGGGAAAAATTATAAAACACTGATGAAAGAAACTGAAGATGAAGGATAGAAATGGAAAGACATTCCATGCTCATGGATTGGAAGAACAAACTTTGTTAAAATGTCTATACTATCCAAGGCAATCTACACATTTAATGTAATCCCTATCAAAATACCAACAGCATTTTTCACAGACCTATAACAAACCATCCCAAATTTGTATGAAACCACAAAAGACCTCAAGTAGCCAAAGCAACCTTGAAAAAGAAAAAGAAAAGCTGGAGGCATCACAATTCTGGACTTCAAATTATACTACAAAGCCACAGTACTCAAAATTGTATGGTACTGGCACAAAAACAGACATATATATCAATGGAATAGAATAGAAAATCCAGAAATGAACCCACAACTGCATGGTCAATTAATCTTCAACAAATCAGCGAAGAATATCCAGTGGGAAAAAGTTTCCTCAAATATTTGGTGTTGGGAAACCTGGACAGCAACATACAAAAGAATGAAACTGGGCCACTTTCTTACACCATCACAAAGATAAACTAAAAATCGATTAAAATCTAAATGTGAGACCTTAAACCATAAAAATCTTAGAAGAGAACACAGGCAATAACTTCTTTAACATAGTCAATAGCAACTTCTTTCTAGGTTTCCCTAAGGCAAGGGAAGCAAAAGTAAATATAAACTAGTGGGACTTCATCAAAATTAAAAGCTTCTGCACAGCAAAGGAAATAACAAAACTAAAATGCAACCTACGGCATGGGAGAAGATATTTGCAAATGATGTATCTGATAAAGGGTTAGTATTCAAAATATATAAGAAAAATTTACAAAACTGAACACCCTAAAAACTAAGAATCTACTTTAAAGGATATTTGAAGTAGAAATAGTTAAAAACACCAACTACCAAATTATCTGCCATTTTAAATGATCAATGACATCTATTTTGAGCACATTTTGGCATTTCATAGGCCTAAATTTGGAAAACTTTTTACTTTTTACTATCTTCATGAAACTTCTGAAAGCCAGATGGTATTAGATAGATGACCAATGTTGTAATAACATCTATTTGAAATTTTTATATTACTAACTGTAATTGGAAAATACTAGGCGTGTTTCAAAATTGCCATTGTGCTTTTATCCAGATGTTGTCAACCAAAGACACTTAGGAAAAACCAAACACTTGGCTATAAAACAAAATTAACTTCTTTCTCTGTTGTTTCAATTTTATTTTATTTCCATTTTTTGGAAGAATCCTCAATGATTTTTTGTAAATCCAGGTACCACTTTATCTTTGAGGACTTTTTGTCCCCAAAGAGATCTGAAGTCTTGAAGGACAATCAGGGTCACTTTGCAAAAAAATCCTGTGAGCAGTGAGTTTTTACAATACTCAGTAGATTTAAGCAGTGAAAAGGACTATCCAATGCCTACTATAAAAATTGAATAAAATATAAGTCAACCAAATTTTTAGGGTCTCATCTAAAAACTCAGTGTTGTAGACAGTCTTCTAAAAATGGACTATAACATGCTCTAAAATACGTAAGATTAATCAGCAAGATTACATAAACAACAGTGACATACCCAAGTGGGAAAGTGAGTCCTCTAATAACAAAAAGAGAAAAATAAGTTTTACTTAATCAACACTTTGAAAAGTGAGACAATAAAAAAATCTATGACATCTTTTTCTCTTATGTCATGGCATCTGATACAATTTTTATTGATACTATTGATAATTAAAAATAAAATAATAATTAGCTCTAAGAAGTACAGGAACATAAGGTAATTTTACAGGGAAAAATATTAAATTTCTTAGAAACACCAAGTGCTAAATATAGTATTAACTAGAATGCCAACATGAATTGAGAGGAAAAAAGTACTCACTCCGTCCAGTAGCACATAATCTAAAATTGGAACTAGCCTAGAATAAACTGCTGCTCTATTAACTGAGTCATTGCCTGTGGAATTTCCATTTCAGCTCTCTATTTTGGCTGATTTCCTCATAAACAGACATGTGACCAGCTACTTTCTTCCACATCCAGTGTAATGTAGTCTCACACTGACTGCAACATAAACAGGAAAGGGAAATAGGTCCTGATAAAGATTAATAATTTCTTGGTTTTATCCCAAAATTAGAATGCTTGAAGAGTTGAAATGTCTTTGTTTTTGCTACCATTTGTAGTTATTTTGCATCTTGAAAACTGTTGCTTGTCACTAGAGTTTTATTTTGCCATGGTGCACTTTGTTCCCCTTTCCAAATGTATTAAGCTACCTATATTTAATTCAGAATCTTAAATGCTTGCTTGATGATTACCCTGGCACTTACCACATGATTGGTGAATTCTCAGGATTCTCCATGCAGAATTCCAGTTCTCAGTCCTAAATATCACATTAAATTTAAATACCCTTCTTTTCAACTAGTGTACTTGCATGAAATAATTACTTTCTAATTAAAGTCTGTGTTTTTTTTCAGAAAATTAAGTTTTCTTTTGCGTCTAATATGAGGAAATTTTATTTAGCTTAATGCCATTTATTTGCATGCTAATTCATTTGAAAATATACAATTTCAAGATATCACTTTCAGATATGTGTATGTGTACATTGATGAACACTGACTATATCCAGAATTCTAATCTAGAATAACATAAGCAAAATTTAAAATTTATTTCCCAAAGGATTTTGCTGTGATTATTTAAACTACCATTCAAAGTTCTGTGCAAATTTTAATTTAGGATAGTTTACCCTAATTGCTGCATCCCAGATTAAATTTTAGATTCTTCAAATTTTTTGAAACACTTTTTGATGATATGTGCTTTGAGTTTTTCCTCATTGCTATAATTCACATTCTGAGAATGGCAACTGCTATTCTATTTAAATCTGTATTATTCCAAAATGTAAACATTTAGAACTTGATTATATATTATTTTGATTACCTAATGATTTCTTTGTCTATATCTTAATGTGTATGAGCACAAAGACAGAACTTTCAAATATGTGCTCAAAAGTACTTGTTTAAGTGAACTGATTAAATATACTTTTGTGTTATAATTTATAGTGTTTCACACAGAGTAAGGACTCAGTAATTGTCAGCTGCTTAATAAGGTAGTAACAAGAGATATTCCCAAGGGATTCACATCTTACTAGTGGTCTTAAGAATCACTGACTACCCTCCACGGTTAGGATTATTTCAACTAGTTTTTAAATGTCTTATTCATTCTCTCCTTATTCACCTTTATTAATATTTGCTTATGTTGAAAACAAAAAACATGGAAGAAAGAAATCCAACAAAATGCGAACAATGTGATAGGAAACTATTTTATGATGGAAATATTTTAAAATATAACTTACTTAATATCACTTTTTCTTTGGACTCCATTCCTTCTGAGTTATCACCAATAGTGGTAAGGGTAACAATAAAAAGGACAAAATATTTTGGGATAATAGAGGATGTTATCCTGTGACTGAGTTCTCATACCGTATGAGTCAATGACATAGGGGGTTATTAGGAAAGAGCCCCAAAGATCACATGGAAGTTAGTTTTAGACAATCCTAGTCCTGTCTCTTCCAGTCTGAGAAAAATGCAGGTAAAACTTAATCTAACAAGGTTTATATTGAGGAAATATTGATATGGATGACTAAACAGCATCTCCCAAATTATAGAGAAATGATTTATTATATTACTAAATACCATAAAGCATCTGTGGAATATCCAAAGTAGGGAAGAGATTATGGTATAATCCACAATATGTATAGTTTACAGTAGAGTAGGTAACTATAATTTATCACTTCCTAATGAATTAAACATGCCTTAATCATCTTTCCATAGATACTCCTGAAAAGATTTCAATACCCTTCTTGTTCATGATAATGAAATGTAATTTTTTACAGTCTCCAAGAAATCCCTAGTCATTTCTGATCTTGCTTTCTAAGATTTATTTATTTTAGAGAGTGAGAGAGTGCAAGCAGGGAGGAGGGTAGATGGAGAGGGAGAGAGAAAATCTCCAGCAGACTCCCTGCTGAGCACATGGAACCTGACGTGGGGCTCCATCTCATGACACTGAGATCATGACCTGAACAAAATCAAGAGTCAGTCAGTTAACCAACTGAGACACCCAAGCACCCCATCTTGCTTTCTTTTTCTGATGGGTGTCTCATATATTCAATGAGTCACCAAGTTATATTTTTTCCTCAATTTGGGAATATCTGTAATTAATCTCACTTCCTGTCATGATTTCTCTTCAGGTCCTCATCACAGCACCCTGAAATTATTTTACAATAGACTCCTAAATGATTTTATCTCCCCCCCATCAAATCTACATTATATATTTCTACTATATTAAACTTTCTATTTATTTATCACTTGATTTCCTTTCTTAAATATCTTCACTGGGTCTTAACCATGCCCATAATAAAGTCCTATCCACTATGACTGATCTTCATAGCTCTTTAGAGTTAGGCTCCATACTGGCAGTCTAACCCTAACACCCAGAACTTACCAAACATGAGCCCTGAACTAGATTGTCTTTCCCAGTGTTGTGTGGCCTATTCCATTTCAAATCTTTCTTGTGCTTTTCTCCCTGGCTAGAATTCATCTACTCTCTTTTCAACATAACTAAATCTAACCATCCATTAAAGCATAGATACTGCCCCTCCTTTTCCTCCAAGCCATTAACTTGGTGTCTGAAATCATGTGTCCTGGTATTGTTTAGTTGTGAAATATTTAATATGTGAATTCCTATGTCCTTTCCAAAATTGAGATATGGCTTACATTTTACTACTCTTATCTATATTCCTAGTACTCTACCTTGTATTTTTTATGTAGTCAGTAAATTAACTTGAAATATACTGTGAGGTTCATAGCTTAACTGTTACCAAAGGCCCAGATCTGACAAATATAAAAATTCATTTGTAGTATGTGTTTTGCTCTTAGATGTCGTTGTGTTCTGACAAAGAGTTTAGATAATCTGTTCTCTAAGTCCCCAACACATTTTTTTTTAATTGCCAAGAAAATCTTTTGTTCAAAAGCAATATATACACAAATTTCAGTTCAGCCTTATATTTTAATTAGCACATATTTTGAGTGAATTACATCTAGATTATCATCAAGTGTATCTGTTTGGTATCAATAATTACTAAGGGATTATGAGTATTCCCAAAAAGGGAGTTAATCAATGTTTTATCTGGAATCAAAGAATAGTCATGAATACCCTGTTATACCAAGTCTTCTTTTAATCCACAAAGAAAAGTGATCCTCATATTCTATCAAGTTTCACTTCTACTAAAGACTTTGAATTATGCAATACTATAATGAAATAATGGTAAAAAAAAGATTAACATTTTAACTCATGATGAATATGTTCAACAGAGTTCCCTGGATGCAAACCTTTCTGCAAAGCATTTTGTTACTGTTTACAATTGGCAAAATCTTCATAAACCAAGGATTTAAGAGGCATTGTGAGGCAAATGAGAAAACATTGAGTCATGTCCCATTATTTTTTTTAAAATGGCATATTTAAGCCAACACTAACAGAAATGTAGCCATTATGTTTGTAGTCACTTCTGACTATAATGTCACGCCATTTCCACCATCATACTGGGAAAATGGTATTGAAAAAGAAATTTTTTGAACAAATTGATTGAAAGAAACTGTGAGACCACAAAAAATTACAAGATATTTTAGCTTCAAGAAGTAAAATTTGTCCATTGAAAATTCCACATAGGGGCTCCTGGTGGCTCAGTGGGTTAAGCATCTGCCTTCAGCTCAGGTCATGATCTCCAGGTCCTGGGATGGAGCCTGGTGTTGGGCTTCCTGCTCAGCAGGAAGTCTGCTCCTCTCCCTCTCTCTCTCTTGTTTTTTTCTCTCTCTCTCCCTCTGCCCCTCCCCACTACTTGTTCTCTCTCAAATAAATAAAATCTTTTAAAAAAAGGAAAATTCCACAGAATATAATAGCTCTAATGGTAGGGCAGAAGATTGAGGGATTAAAGAAACAAAGTGAAATAATTTATGGTTATATATATTAACAGATGCCTATAACCTGCATGTTTACCTCAGGCCTCATATTCCTATCTGTAGGAAAAGAAAAAAAAATCTATTTAAGAGGACTTAACTAATGACAACACATTTCCAAAATGGGCTTAAAATTTTTCCAAAGTGCTGAGAGAGAACTGTTAAATGGTTAGAAACAATCATACTCTGACCACTCTTTTGAGTTACAAATTTATGTATATACCTCTTGCTTTTTCACTGAATGAGCACAACCAATTTAAAAACCAGATAGTACAGTTGCATTTCAAAGTGGCAAATTATAAAGTGCACTACTAAAGTGCTCTGTCATCCACAAACATCTACATGCAAGCAGTAATGGGTTAGAATGTTTCAGAGCAACTAAGAGTGTTTGCTAGCAGAACAACATGGTGAAAAAAATTAGAAAAGTAAAAGAACATGTCTTATGAAAACCTTACATAAAAATATCCCCATTATCATTTTATTTATATGGAAACACACTGACATCTAAATCCAGAAAATAATTTTGTACTGCATACTCAGACTTGCAGTAAATACTGTGACTAAAAAATGGGCCATGATGGGAATGGCTGAGAGATGGTGACCATGAAAATGACCTAATTAAAATTTAAAAAGAAGAGATCATGACATTGATACGCACAAGTTAGAGAACTGGTTGGAGAAAGAGCAGAGCAGGCAGAAGGGAAAAAACATCAATTACAGTGGAACAGAAAAAGTGGTTATAAACAAAAGCAATCATGAAACTCAGAAGAATAAAATGGAAATTGATATATATATGTATATATATAATAAATATAAAATTCATTTATAATGTGAGTTAGGTAAATTTTAGTTTTTAATATAAGTTATAGTTAAAACTTTGCCACAACTATCTCACAATACTGTGAGGCTCAAATATAAGTTGTGAAAGTGCTACATAAACTATAAAATGCTATATTCATGTAAGACAAACAATATTTACTCAAAATGCAAATGAAACCTCTCATTCCAACTCAGGGAGAAGGCAAGTAATGAGCTCTCTGGGACACAGAGGGTGAAAATGTCACTCTGATCCGTTCTCAGATTTTCTTGGAATCACAGGCTCTATATATTCACTCTATGGGCTGGCTTTGAATGCAGAGCAAAGACAATATAATTCGGACTGATGGATCTGGGGGCAATGTTACAGACGAATTGTATGGAGAAAAATCCTTCTTAATTTGTGGAAGAAAGATATTCCCTTCCTGCTTCTTAACGTTCATAAACCTTTTTGCCTGCACAAATGTCATATTTAATTATACTGATTTCTCCTCTTTGAGGAAGGAATGAGAGGAGCAGGAGAGGTGATAAAAATTCACTAAAACATGCCAAAACACATAACATTCTATGCCCAAAACTAACTCCTAGGATAGAAAAATAAGTCTACAATGCACCAAGTAAACTGAGGCTTACTGATGCTAAATGACTTATATAAGGCCACTTATTCACCACCAAATCAGTATTTCTGGGTCTGAGTCATATCAAAGCTCTGGCACGTTCCACAACACAGCCTTCCATGAAAAGAAGAAGAAGAAGAAGAAGAAGAAGAAGAAGAAGAAGAAGAAGAAGAAGAAGAAGAAGAAGAAGAAGAAGAAAAAGAAGAAGCAGCAGCAGCAGCAGCAGCAGCAGCAGAAGCAGCAGCAGCAGCAGCAGCTAGAAAGATAAGGAGGTAAGCAGAACTAACCCATATTTTTAGCTTTCTTTTTTTAAGCTCTAACACTAGATTTCAGAAATATTTTGACATTCTGTAAAATTTCCATTAAAATTTTAGAGTTAAACACCAGTTCCACATTCTCTGATCATTAACTCTCAATGCATTTTCATTACATTAGAAGCACATGCAATAGTTAATCATGGTAAGATTTCCTAAAATTTTCAAGAAAGAGCACAAAATCATTAAATACAGAGTTAAAAGACCTTAGAAATAATCTACTGAAACCACCTCATTTTATAAATAAAGAAATTAAGGCTCAGATAGGTTAAGTGACTTCCTCAGGGTCACACAACTTGACAGTTCCAGAGTCAAGATTATAAATTAAACATTTAGTCCAGACTAGCCTAAAAATTGAGTGTAATTCATAAGAATAAGCCACGTGGCAAGGAATTAATAGTTAGTTCATACCAAAAATGAGCTGCCAGTCACTGTGATAAGATCTGTTTCTTTCTGAGAACCATGGTTTCCTGCTGGATTGGAGGAGAATCCAAACTGGGTTTCTTCCTCCTGTCCAAAGAAGTCAGAGTCAGGATGTACATTCCATTCTGCTTTGGTTGGCGGCAGTAGTTCTGAGACACTGTTTTCACAAAGGGTGCTTGAAGGAGTCAGAGCATCCGTGTCCACTGTTAGCTTACTGCTGGGGGTCAAAGCTTGGGGCTCTTGACTTGAGTTTTTCATAGTCAAAGAGCCCAGAGATGCCAATGGCCCCACACTTAGACTTGGGACATCATCCATATCTAAGGGACTCTGCTGAAAACCAGAGGCTGTCGTTCCAAAAAAGAGAGAGGTATCCAGACTTTGAGGAAGGTCACTGGTGGCCATCAAGGCCCGAGGGTCCACAGCCTGCCCTAAGGAATTATTATTATTAGCAGGGAGGCTCCCTGCCAGAGTTGAACTCACAGAAGCCACATCAATAGTCAAGATTCCAGAGTTCACCAATGCTGTGTCCAACACTGCAGCAGAACTACTGCCAGGCACATCAGAGAAGAGAGACACTAGCTCTGCATCACTGAGATCACTCTGTCCCTGGCTGGTAAGTTCACTGCTGGGCGTAAGAGAATTCGCAGCTTCCAGCTGAGCTAAGAGATCCTGGCCGAGGTTGTGCCTTTTGGTCATGTGGGTCTTCATGCTGTGCTTGGATGTGAAGAGTTTATTACAAGTAGAGACTGGGCAACGGCTTTTCCAAGTGTCCACGTCCTGCAAGTGTTTCTTGGAGTGAATGTAGAGACTACTGCGAGCAGAGAACCTGGCACAGCAGCCTTCCACAGGGCACACAAAAGGCTTTGTGCCCAGGTGGGTTATGCTGTGGCCTTTCAGATGCTCAGCCCTTGTGAAAGATTTCCCACAGCCTTCCACAGGGCACATGAACCTCCGGTCATCCTCGTGCTTCCTTTTGTGCCTTAAGAGTTTGGACATGCTGGTGAAGTTCCAGCCACAGCCGTCAAAGTCACAAAGGAAAGGTCTCTCACCGGTGTGGCTCCGCAGGTGAATTTTCAGGCGACAAGCCTTGTCGTACTGTTTGCTGCAGCCAGGAAAAGAGCAGGAAAAGAGTTCCTGTTCCCTGAAATGGGCACGGTTATGGGAAAACAGGGCACTCACTGTGATAAACGTCTTCTTGCAGCCAGAAAACGCGCACTGGTACGGCCTCTCAGGCTCGAAATGGCTGCGCTGGTGGGCGCTGAGTTTGGCCTGAGTGGGGAAGCTCTCCTCGCACACCTCGCATTTGAACGAGTTCTCCTGCTCATGGCCCTTCATGTGCGCCTTGAGGTTATACACCGTGGTGAAGCTCTTGCCACAGCCCTCCGCAGGGCAGCCAAAGGGCCGCAGTTTGTCGTGCGACTGCAGGTGCCTCTTGAGCTTGTAGGAGGTGGTGAAAGTCCAGCCACAGCCGCCCAGGGGGCACTTGAAGGGCCGCTGGCCCTGGCTGCTGCTGTGAGTCAGCAGGTGCACCTTCAGCTGGTGCTTCTTGGCGAAGGTTTGTCCGCACTGCGCCTCGGGACACAGGTACAGCACCACGCCCGGGCCTGGGCCCAGCGGCCTGCGGGGACTCTCGGCTGCGGCTCGGCCCTCTGCCTCCTCCTCAGGCGCGGGGGCGGGCGCCGGTTCCGCCGGCTCCGCCAGCAGGAGGTCGGGCGGCAGCTCCGGGCAGTCGCTGGGCTGCGCGGCGTGCGGGACCCCCGCTTGCGGAGCCATCAGACCCCCAGGCTGAGGGGCAGGCGCGACCCCAGGCTCCCAGGCTGGCGGCGGGGGCGTGGCCAGGGTGAGGACACCGTTCTCGAAGCGCAACAGCAGGTTTTGGTTGTGGATGGTGACGGTGCCCGTGAAGGCCGCGGCGGGTCCCAGGCCTGGGGCGGGGATCGGGTTTTCAGCCGGGGATGGGGCGGGGACTGCGGACAGGCAGCGGGGGCCTAGCGCCTGGCGGCCCGCGGGATTCGCGCCATTCTCACCCTGCTGGAGCTGTGGGACCGACTCGGCCTCCTCCCTCCATACAGGCCCTGCGGCCTGGCCGGCGCCCGTGGTCTCCACATCGCCACCCGCCGGGTCCAGCAACACCAGGAAGAAGTCATCGCTGTCGCCGCCGCCGCCGCCGCCAGCGTGATCCGACCTCGGCGCCAACGGGCTCGGGCCCGGGCCCCGTGAGGCCGCTCGGGCCTCCTCGTGCCGCCTCCCGGGCCCGCCATCTTGGGGGCCCCGGAGCAGCAGGAGGCGGCGCGCGGGGACCTGGCCAGCCCGCGGGTCAGGGCCGCCGTGGAACCGGCTGGCGCCCGCGGGGCTGCCAGCACCGCCGCTCTGTCGTGTCCCTCGAGGCGGGAGCAGCCTCGGGCTTTCCATCTCCGCGTCGGTGAGGCTCCACTGGAACCAGAGCCACGGAGGAGGCGCGACCCCGCCCCCTGCCGCGGGCCTGAACACGTTCCTGAAAGGGAAAAAAAAAAAATGTGCAATGCGCAGAAACTGGCCCTATCAGATATTAAAACGTGTTTAACGACACAGTGATTTAAATATTCTGGTACTGGGTCTCTGGGACAGAATAGAAAGCCCAAAGGCAGAGCCTGGTATGCACAAATAAGTTCTACATTCAATATTTGTAGGAAATCAAGGACGTCTTCCCAGATAATGGGGAAATGAAAGTTCACTTGGTAAATGGTGCTGGAATACCTAGCAATCTATCTGCTAAATGCAACTTAAATCTGTACATCACTGTATATACCAAAATAAACACCCTCACCCCCTCCCAGTGGTAAGCATGGTGATTTTTGTAAAAAATTGTTTACTGGATGGCTGCCTGGCTGGATTTATCAATCCAGTGAGAGAAAATTCCTGGGACAATACACTATGTGTCAACATTAAACTACCATAATGCTAGCAAATTATGCTGAAAATGATTTTCTTTTCCTGGGCAAGTTCCATATCCAGAACTGTCTTGAGCAAGGTCCTCAGGAAAATTTTATTTATTTATTTATTTATTGCCTGCTGATACAGAAATTAGAATGAGTAAGAGGTGGGGCCAAAACAGATTACCACTGTTCAGCCTAGAAGTGCAAAGCCTGGAAGATGAAACAATTTATATTGAATCCTGGAAAACCCACCCCACCCCTGGGTTCTTCTAAGAGGGTGCACAACCTAAACCAGCTCTTTGCCATTACACCATGGTAAATTTCATGTCCAGTCCCACAGCATTCCTTAGCTAACTCTAGATTCTCCAGCACATGGAGGTCTCTGGACAGGAGTACCAGTTAAGTGTGATAAGATTAAGCCCTAAGTCACTGTTATGGACTCTGCTGAGAAAAATACACATATGACCGTGTTCAATAGTCCTGGTGTGCCGGCTTGCATTTCAGTGTGGTGACCCAATCTCACTGTAATGGATTTGGCCTGTGATGCCTAATGATTGTGTTAATGATGATGATGATGATCTTCCGACTTGTCTGTCATCTGTGATTTGGGAAATGATATAAATAGAGGGTGAAATATCTAGCAAGGAAAAGGTTTAGGGTAATGACTAGATTATGGGGCGCATATAGTTTAAATAATCCCCACTCCCCCCTTTTTAGTGATAATGTATACTTGCAGAACACTTGATAGAAAGAAAAAGTTTTTCATCCCTAATACTCTAAACCTTATCAAAATTTTTACTTCACATATTTTCCTTCCATTACATTTTTTTGCAGGAAGCCATATTTAAAAATCTGAGGTATAGAGGAGTGCATAAAACATATCTGCCAGGTTTAGATAATTTGTAAAAACAAACACCCATGTAACTAGGACCCAGGTCAAGAAATAGACCATTGCCAGCTTTCCAGAATACAGACACTGTGTTCCTCCCAATCACAACCCACACCCTTTCTTAGAGATATAGTCATTATCCTGACATTGTGAGTATTTCAGAGTTTTTCTTTATAGCTTTACCACTTGTGTACACATCCCTAAATAATACCATTTATATGAATTAATATAAATAAATCATACCGCATGCTTCCTCTGATGGCTTGCTTCTCTCACTTGTATCACTTATTTGAGAGATTCATCCATGTTTTTCAGAGTAGCTATAGATTCTTTGTCTCCATTGTTCACTAGCATTCCAGTGTATAATTTTAGTGAAGCAATCATGAATTGATTGAACATCCAATTCTACAGTGGATGGACACTATGGTTGTTTCTAGTTTGGGACTATTAGTATTAACAATGCTGCAGTGAACATTCTTGGACATTTCCCATGGAATACATGTGTAAAAGTCTCTTGGGTCCACCTCCAAAAATAGAATCACTGGGGTATGAATACCCTCAACTTTTCTAGATGATGCCAAATTGATTTCTGTAGTAGTTGTGCCAATTTACAGTCTCACCAGTAGCACAGAGAGTTCCTGCTGCTACACTTCTTCACCTACACCAAGAATTGTCAGAATTTACTTTTTTTTACTCTTACTATTAAGCTTTTGCATATTCTCATATTTATGAGCCTTTTGGATTTTCTCTTCTGTGAAAGGACTGTTCAAATTCAAATCTTTTGCCCATTTTTCTATTCTATTTTCAGTGTTGTACTTACTGATTTAATGAGTTCTTCATATGTTTTAAATACCAGTGCATTGGTCATTATACGTGTGGCCAAAAAGTCCCTTGCTCTGTTGCTTGTATTTTCACGTGCTTTATGCTGTGCTTTGTGAACAGATCTTAATTATAATGCAGTCAAATTTACCATTCTTTTCCTATGGTTAGTGATTTCCTGTTTTATGAAATCTGTCCCTGCATTAAGGTCATGAAAATATTTTCTATTTCCTATATTGTCTTCTAAAATATTTATGGTTTTGCCTTTCACGGGTCTTAGTCCACCTGTAAGTGATGTTTGTGTATGGTGTTGAGTAGGGTTCTGGTTTCCTGCCCCCCCTTTGGATATCTGATTGTCTCAGTAAACCACACTTGATAAGTCTGCTCTTTTCCAACTTATTTACAGCAACACATGTCATAAATCAAGTGTCTATGTATATATGGGCTAGTTTCTATACACTCTAGTAAATACCATGGCTCTTTTTATTTATTTGACATACCACATATCAGTATTAATTGCTACAGATATGAAGTCAATCCTGTTATTTGGATAACCAGTCCATTCTACTTTGTTCTTTGAAGATGTTTTGTTATTTTTAGCCTGTTTTGACTCCATTTAGATGATCAGTTCATTAGAATTTCAACCAAAAGCTTGTTTGAGATTTTAATTAAGATTGTGTTAAACTTTTAGATTTGACGTCTTTTCAATATTGAGTGTTTGTTTTTTGTTCTCTCTTTTTAATAAGATAACTTATTTAATATTCCAATAACATTTTGTATGTTTTCCACAAGAGGACATTTTTATCCTGATACTTCATATTTTGCAAATACCATCTTTGAACTTTTCATTTTCTAATTTTTTTTCCTGGTAAGTAGAATATGGTTGGTGTTTGTATGTTGATTTATTTATGCTATAAACATCTAAACTCTTTTGTTGATTCTAGTAACTTGTCTGTAAATACCTATAACGATCTAATGTACAGAATCGTAACATCTGCAAATAATGCCAGTTTTATTTTTTTTCCTTTCAAATGATTTTTTTATCCTCCCCCCCCTCCCCTTCCTGCTCTCTCTAGGTGATAGTGGACGTCTTTATTTGATGCAGCTCTGAAAGAGAAAGGTTTCAGTAATTCTAAGAGTGGCATTTCATGTAGATGTTGTGTTCTATTGCACACTGGTCCAGTCAAGAGATAGAAAGTGTACAGTGGACAGGGGAAGTTTAACATCAAGTTAAACTATGACAACTGTATAATATATAGTATATGAGAAAACCGTGTATGTTATTCTGGGGCTGAGAGAGAGTACTCAAAGATAGAAAAATTTGGAGTGGGGGTGGCCCTCTCAAAGCCTGGAGTTCACACCTCACTGGAGAAAGTATAGGAGAACCTATTGGATGGCAGAGAAATTTGCTGGTTTGTGGGCACAAAGCTGGTTTGCAGAACCAGAGCTGGGCTACAGTTGCAGGGTGAGCAGGAAGTAACACTTTGGAACACATCAGTGTAGACAAGCGACAACTAGTGGTTAGTGTGTGGGCATGTAGTAGGAATAAGGATGCTGGTGGAGTTGGAGGCCTGGAGCCAAAAATGTCCTGCACGCAGGATTAGAAGGGCTTTGGTGTTGGGAGGGCTACAGCACTGGCAGAACTACAGATGATAAACCTGTTGGGCAGGGGGCTGGTGCGGAGCAGTAAAGAAAGCAAGCAGAGAGAATCAGTGGGCAGGTGGTTTGGAGCACAAGATGTCTCTGTGAAGAAAGTCATAGAAAGCCAATCAGCAGGCCATACCAGGATTGTACATTCAATGAGGAGTTGTTCTTGGCTCATGCTTGGGGCAGAGCACTGAGGATATCCTCACACACACACCTCTGAGAACCAGAAATAACAAGAGAGCCACTTTCTTCAATGTCCCTCCAGTGTCTTCTCCTGAGAAAATATAACATTGTGTCACTTTGAAGGAGAGAGACTTAAAAATTGTGTCTATTATCAGAAAGCATGTTTTGATGGGTGAATTTAGAGTAGAGAGGCAATACTTTAATAATTGGCTTCAGGGGCGCCTGGCTGGCTCAGTCTGTTAAGTGTCTGCCTTTGGCTCAGGTCATGATCTCAGGGTCCTGAGATCAAGCCCTACATCTGGCTCCCTGCTCAGTGGGGAGTCTGCTTCTCCTTCACCCTCTGCCCCTCCCCCTGCTCATACTCACTCTCTCTGTCTCATTCTCCCTATCTCAAATAAATAAAATCTTTTAAAAATTAAAAAAAATAATTGGCTTCATGTCCTTTATCAGTTTAAGGGATTCACTTCTATTCTTAGTGTGTGTGAATAGCAGGCAACTTACCTGCCACAGTTATTGTTAGCTCACCCAAGGAATAGTATCATTCTGTTATTTCTCTGGTAAATTAATGATTAAAGCAGCAGGACTCTCCATTTCAGGAGGTCTAATATATTGCTTAGGATTCTTGGTGGACCCAGGCTTCCCTGGCCTGAAGTGAGCTTTGCTGCAAAACCCAGGCTTTGGCACAAGGGGTTGTCATGGGGCTAGGGCAGAGAGCCTGTGAATCCTGCATTCTAGTCCTACCCCGGGCTTGTCTGCTTCACCTGTAAGGAGAACCTTGGTGTATAGTGAGATTGCCTTGAGAATAGAGTACTTTATACCTTAAATGCTGCTCTGCATTTCTGGTAGCTGCACTTAAACTAAACAAGGAGAGAAGGTGCTTGGATTTCATTTAAAATCATACCCACGGGCGCCTGGGTGGCTCAGTCGTTAAAGGTCTGCCTTTACCTCAGGTCATGATCCCAGGGTCCTGGAATCGAGTTCCACATCGAGCCCTTGCTCAGCCAGGAATCTGTTTCTCCCTCTCCCTCTGCTTGCTGCTCCCCATGCTTGTGCTTGCTCTCACTCTCTCTCTTTGTCAAGTAAATAAAATCTTTAAAATCATGCCCAACAGAGCCCTGTCCATGGAGAAGCAGGACAGAAGATTCCTGTGTTAGACTTACAAAGTGCATATATTTACCATTGTTCATAATGTGTGGTTTCATTGTACTTATCTCAACTGGTTTTAGGCTCTAAAGTGGACAAAATAGATGGGAGAAAATGGCACATATTTTTACCATTCTTAAGTGGTAAGCAATCCATTCTGTAGTGATTGACTTGTAACTTACATTGAGGAGAGACATTTTAATTTTTTAAAAAAGCTTTTTCTTTCTGTGTGCCTATATTTAATAGAATTAGATAACACTAAATCAGGAAAAAAATACTTTAAATGTTGCTCATTCCTGTACTCTTGTACTCTCTTCCTAATACTACCAGTGTGTTAAGCATATTCACCTCTTGGGCTCAGAAATCACACAAGACAAATCAGCCCACAGCTTTCTTTTCACACATATGACTGAATTCACTTCTTATTCCAGGCACCCTGAGACCTTGTTCATGAGGACCTGTGTATGAACAGGGAGTTTGTCCTGTAAATGCTGGTTGGAACTGCTGCCTGGTCCAGCTCTCTTAACTGCCACTCTGGCAATGGTGAGATACAAATGTAAATCTGAAACTTTTAAAAAAGTTTTTAGTTATTTAATATACAGGGTTAGATAAGTTTCAGATATAAAGTATAGTGATTCAACAATTCCATATATTACCTGGTGCTCATTAGGACAAGTGCACTCTTTAATCCCCATCACTTATTTAACCCATCCCCATAGAGCCTTCTCAGTGGTAACCATCAGTTTGTCCTCTATAATTAAAGTCTCTTTCTTGATAAGTCTTTCTCTCTCTGTTTTTCCCCTTTGCTCCTTTGTTTTGTTTCTTAAATTCTACATATGAATGAAATCATAGGTATTTGTCTTTGTCTGACTTATTTCACTTAGCATTATACGCTCTAGCTCCATCCATGCTGTTACAAATGGCAAGATTTCATTCTTTTTTATGGCTGAATAATATTCCATTATATATATATATATCACATCTTATTTATCCATTCATCATTTGAAGGACACTTTGGGCTGCTTCCATAATTTGGCTATTTTAAATAATGTTGCTGTAAACATAGGGATGCATGTATCCCTTTGAATTAGTGTTTTTGTGTTCTTGGGGTAAATACCCAGTAGTGTGATTGCTGGATCATCAGGTAGTTATATTTTTAACTTTGAGACAATCCTTCATACCATTTTCCACACTGATGTTGAGCATCTTTTCATGCATCTATTTGCCATCTGGATATCTTCTTTAGAGAAATGTCTGTTTATGTCTTCTGCTCATTTTTAATTGGATTATTTGATTTTTTTGGTGTTCAGTTATATAAATTCTTTGTATATTTTTGATACTAACCCTTTATCAGATATATCATTTGCAAATATCTTCTCCCATTCATTAGGTTGTCTTTCATTTTGTTGTTTCCTTTGCTGTGCCTTTTATTTTGATGTAGTCCCAATAGTTTATTTTTGTTTTTGTTTCTCTTGCCTCAGGAGACATATCTAGAAAAATGTTGCTATGGTTGATGTCAGAAAAATTAATGCTTTTACTGTCTACTAGATGTTTCCAGTTTTTGACTGTTACAAATAAAGCTGCTATGAATAGTCATGTGCAAGACTTTGTATGGACATATGTTTTCATTTCTTTTAGATAAAAGCTTAAGAGCAGTGATATGGTAAGTATATGTTTATCATTTTAAGAAATTGCACAACTGTTTCCAAATATCCATAACCCCATGTATTCACATCATGTAGTCATGGAGCCCTAGTATTGTCAGTCTTTTTAATCTGAGCCAATCTAATAGGTGTTTGTGGCATATCATTTTAGTTTTAACTAGCATTTTCCTAAGTATAATGTTGAGCATCTTTTCATGTGCTTAATTGCCATCCATTTATCTTATTTGAGTCTGTTCTAATATTTGCCCATTATAATTGTGTTGTTTGCTTACCACATATTGATTTTTTTTAAGATTTTATTTATTTATTTGAGAGAGAGATTGAGAGAGAGATAGAGCCCATGAGAGGGGATAGGGTCAGAGGGAGAAGCAGACTCCCCGCCGAGCAGGGAGCCCGATGCGGGACTCGATCCTGGGACTCCAGGATCATGACCTGAGCCAAAGGCAGTCGCCCAACCAACTGAGCCACCCAGGCGCCCACCACATATTGATTTTTAAGGGTTCTTTATATATTCAAATTACAAGCCCTGTGATGGTTACATGTTCCACAGATATTTTCACCTGCTCTGTGTTTTAATTTTTATTTTTCTAATAGTGTCCTTAGTAGAACAAAGTATTTTAATTTGGATGAAGTCCAATTTATTGATTTTGTCTATTATACTTCATATTTTTAGCAACCTATTTAAGATACTTTTACCAAATCCACATTCACTTAAATTTTGTCCTATTTTTTTCTTCTAAAAATATTGTAATCTTAGCTCTTACATTTAAGTCTAATATCAATTAATACTTAATTCTGTATATTGTGTAAAGTAAGGATTGATAATTATTTATTTTAACTTATGGCTGTCCATTGGTTATCCCTGATAACACTGTATTTCCTCCACTGAATTAGCTTTGCACCTTTGTTGACAATCAGTTGACTATATCCTTATGGGTTTATTTCTGGATTCCCTCTTCTGCTAAATTGATCTATATGCCTACCTTTATGCCAATGCTATACTTTTTTCAATGCTATTGCTTTATAATAAGTCTTAGAAACTAGCAGTATAAGGCCTTCAGCATGGTTATTCTTTTTCAAAATACTTTTGGATGTTATAAATCCTATGCATTTCCATATAAATCTTAGAAATAGCTTCTCATTGTTCAGAGACAATTCTTTATGGGTCTCATATTTCTACTTGAATTCTGATTAGAGACATTAACGGCTTTTTTTCCAAACTATTTTTCAATGCTAATTGTACAAAAAACAGCCTTGGAAGAAAGTAGAAATAATAGTATTTCCCTCTGGGACAGAGGGTATATTTATGTGCTATTCAGGAACATAAAGATAGTACTCTGAGGATGTTTGCTAAATGTTTGTTTATTTGTTTATTTATTTATTTATATTATGTTCAGTTAGCCAGCATACAGTACATCATAAGTTTTTGTTGTAGTGTTCAACGATTCATTAGCTGCATATAACACCCAAGTGCTCATCCCAACACATGCCCTCCTTAATACCCATCACCCGGTGGAATATTACTCAATCATCAGAAAGGATGAATACCCACCATTTGCATCAACATGGATGGAACTGGAGGGGATTATGCTAAGTGAAATGAGTCAGGTAGAGGAAGACAATTATTATATGGTTTCACTCATATGTGGAACATAAAGAATAGAGCTAAAAGTCCATTTAAAAAGCCCATTTAAAATAATGGAGTTTCCTACATTGTAATGCAAACCTATCGTCTGCATATCATACATCTGCAGTGCTTCTTATCACTAGCATGGGACTTGGGGACTGAGGGTAACCACTGCAAAGAAGTTCATGCTGCCTGCTGTGGCATGAGTAATAAACCATCCTTTTTATATCTGACTCAGGTGTCTTGTATCTTCTTCTAGCATCTATAAAACTGCCAGATCAAATTGTTAGCTTACAAGTAGGGTAAAAACTTACACCTTTCATAGTTCTTGACACACAGTTGCCAAAAAAGGTATTGTCCAAAGTAAATGCTAACAACATCTCCAAATCCTAACTGTAGTGGATAGACACAACCAATGCATGTTTAGATAACCTGTTCTCAGAGAGTTACCAGCCAACCTGGGTATATTGCTCTTGTGTGACATGGATGATTTTTTGATTCATCAGGAAAACCAGTATTTGTTAGAGTGTTTGTCTCTTTCATGCTCCTGATAAACACATATACTCCTTCAAACATTATTTCCTTTTAACTGGCTTATATGCTATTTTGGGGCCCAAGAGCCCACAAAAGAGC
The DNA here is from genome assembly GCF_003265705.2 of Callorhinus ursinus. Classification (NCBI taxonomy): domain Eukaryota; kingdom Metazoa; phylum Chordata; class Mammalia; order Carnivora; family Otariidae; genus Callorhinus; species Callorhinus ursinus. The sequence goes on along the minus strand of NW_027397192.1, from coordinate 536,279 downwards.
TTTCTTATTTTTGTTTTCATTTTGTTTTTACACGAAAGTAACCAGTCATGGAGTGCCTGGGTGGCTCAGTTGGTTGTCTAACTCTTGATTTCAGCTTAGGTCATGATCTCAGGGTTGTGAGATGGAGCCCGGCGTTGGTCTCCATGCTCGGTGGGGAGTCTGTTTCTCTCTCTCTCTCTCTCTCTTTCTCTCTCTTTCCCTCTGCCCCTCCTCCTGCACACACACTCTCTCTAAAATAAATAAATAAATATTTTTTAAAGTAACCAGTCACACACAACTATTTGTTGAACTTTTTAGAACCTTTTTAAAAATGCCTATATTTACATTTATTTATATATTTAAAAGTTTACATCTCTCTAATATAAAATTTATAATAAAAATTGAGAGACTGGTCATATACAGCAGCTAGTCATATACAGTGATAAAACAGATATTAATGCTGGTTGTTAGTTAATATTTCTTCCAAAAAATACCTTCTGATGAAGGACTACTTTAGGTTAGAATTCCAAAATTTCCTCAAAGATGATGTAATACTTGAATGGTAAACCAGAGGGCATTCATTTCATTATTTAAATTACTTAGTTACTATACATTTGATTTCATCTTGTAGTACCAGTCAACTGGAGTTGGTTCTGTTTCTCTGCCACATTTCAGAGAACCTTTTCTAAGCAGCAAAAATAAAATTACTATTCCTGCTGGTATTACTGCTGATGTAATCATAAAACTGCCCTGAATTACCATCTGGGACACAGGTTGCTAAAACAAGTGATGATGTCTGTTTGGATAATGGATTGCTAATGATTGTATTTCCCATGAGAGATCATTTTCCTTCTTAATATATGCTTCAGATGAATCAGAGCTATTTTTACGAAGTACTGAGGAAAATTCCACGAGTACTTTATAAGTTCTATATTTCTGTTGTTAGATTCCAGGATCTTGCAATGGACTGTAAGGTCTTCAACAGTCAATGTGCAATTTAGTGTTGGATATGGAAGAGGCTCATTCACCTACAGAATGAACTTGATATTATCTTTAGTGCTTGGAGATTCTATTTCATACTCGTCTTCATCTGATGATGTTAGATTGAAAAAGGTAAGGTTGCCTGATGTCATCTAAATGAACCTTATCTACAAAAGATGGGAAAGTTTTGGCCTTAGAATTTTCTTCCCATTCTATGACGTTCACCTTTATTTTTTTTTCCCACATAATCTTCTTAAAGGGTCCCTGTAAGTCAAATTTGAAAGGCAAATGACAAATTATTATACTGGATAAAAATTGTTTTACCATCATTCAATAATTCCCTATCTTGGTCTCTCAATATGTGTAGTTTTGAAGGTATTTATTAATATACTTAAGATAGTTATACTACACAGCTTCAAATATGAACCAGAACACCAGAGTTGTTCTAACAAATACATATGAATCCACAATAAACATAGATAAACTTGTATTATTTTTCACATGTACTTCCACTAATTTTTATAAGCCAATTGCTTCATTTAACATCATTTCTATTACTTCTAATAGCTCTCCCATGATGTCATCTCTATATTTCAGAAATGCTTCAAAAAAAGTTTTCCTACATGCTGGTGGACTTTTTGACAAATAATGGTCCTGCTTTTTGACAAATAATGGTCATGAAGACTTTATTTAGTCTTTACAATAATAACAATAAATTTATTTTTTATTTATTTTTATTTTATTTTTTATTATGTTCAGTTAACCAACATATAATACATCATTAGTTTTTGATGTAGTGTTCAACGATTCATTAGTTGTGTGTAACACCCAGTGCTCATCACATGTTCCATCCTTAAACAACAATAAATTTAAAACACCTACAATGAAGTGGAGTTTTCAGAGAGTCTAGAACAATTTTATTTAAAAACTTAAGGAAAATTTAAGAGGCATAAATGTTTGCTTTAAACAAACCAATTTACACTAAAAAATAAATTCTCCAAAACTGGGCTGCCATGTTTTATGAAATTTTAATTTCTTAGATTAAATACGCAAAATACTAAGTGAAATGGTGTAAGAAAGATGCCATTTGTTCATTGAAAGCAGAGCATAGGGCCTATAATTTGTGGTCCTTTAAACCAAACTGTCCCACTACTGATGTTGACTGCAACATAACACAAAAATCAAAAATACCAGCTCATTCAGGGAATTAATTGCCCCATCCCAAGGTGATGGATATATCCAACATATGTTATCCATAATTAAGACAAATCCTGGGGCTATGAAAAAGCGCTTGCCTTCAGACCTGTCTGACCCAGAGACTCCAACTCTAGCTGTTGAGCCATATGACTTAAATATGTAAACCCCTCTTCTATTCCCTCTCTCCCAAGAGTTGCCTTTCCCTCTTCCCCTTCTGGGTGGTAGCTGAAAGATTCCCAAATTTGTGTGAAAGACATCTACATACCAAGAAGACCATTGAATTCCAAGTAAGATAAACTGTATTCGTAATAATAATAAATGTTGAAATATTAATAAATGTTGAAAAACTGTTGAAAGCCAAAGGCAGAGATTCCCATAAACAGCTATACATAAGCAATTCATCATGTACGAGGTATTTTTAATAAAAATATGTCAGTGTATTTAAAATTTATTTATTTATTTAAGAAAGAGAGAGATCATAGGGGGAAAGGCAGAGGGAGATGGAGAGAGAGAATCTCAAGCAGACTCCAAGCTGAGTGTGGAGCCTGATCCAGGGCTCCATCTCACGACCCTTAGATCATGACCTGAGCCATAATCGAGAGTCAGATGCCTAACTGACTGAATCAACCAGGAGCCCCCCAAAATGCCAGTGTCTTTTTCAGCATAAAACTTGGTGGCCAGAAGGCAGTAGAATGATATATTAAAATACTGTAAAAAAAATGTCAACTGTATTCAGTAAAACCGTCCTTCAAAAGTGTGGGAGAGGGGTGCCAGGGTGTCTCAGTTGGCTGAGCATCAAACTCTTGGTTTTGGCTGGGGTTGTGATTTCAAGGTCATGTGATCAAGGCCTGCATTGGGCTCGGCAATTTGTGCAGAGTCTGCGTGAGATTGTCTCTTCCTCCCTCTGTCCCTCCACATGCTCTCTCTCTCTCTCTAAAATAAATAAATAAAAGCTTTTTTAAAAAAATGTGGGAGAAATAGATACTCCCAAATAACCAAAACCTAAGGGATTTTACTACCACTAGAACTGCTCCATAATAATGCTAAATGGAGTCCTTTAGATTGAAATCAAGGGATTTTAGAGAATAGCTCATGACTATGTGAAGATAAAAAGATCTCTGGTAAAGGTTGAAAAAAACACAGTAATTTGTAATTTTGGTTTATATATCCAATTTTTTAAATTTTATTTTATTTTATTATGTTATGTTAGTCACCATGCAATACATCATTAGTTTTTGATGTAGTGATCCACGATTCATTGTTTTCGTATAACACCCAGTGCTCCATGCAGCATGTGCCCTCCTTAATACCCATCACCAGGCTAACCCAGCCCCCCACCACCCTCCCCTCCAAAACCCTCAGTGTGTTTCTCAGAGTCCATAGTCTCTCATGGTTCATCTCTCCCACTGATTCCCCCCCCCCTTCATTTTTCCCTTCCTTCTCCTAATATCCTCCATGTTATTCCTTATGTTCCACAAAGAAGTAACACAATATGATAATTGACTTTCTCAGCTTGACTTATTTCACTTAGCATAATCTCCTCCAGTCCCATCCATGTTGATGTAAAAGTTGGGTATTCATCCTTTCTGATGGCTGAGTAATATTTTATTCTATATATGGACCACATATTCTTTATCCATTCATCTGTTGAAGAGCATCTTAGCTCTTTCCACAGTTTAGCTATTGTGGACATTGCTGCTATGAACATTGGGGTGCATATGGCTCTTCTTTTCACTACATCTGTGTCTTTGGGGTAAATACCCAGGAGTGCAATTGCTGTGTCATAGGGTAGCTCTATTTTTAATTTTTTGAGGTACCTCCGCACTGTTTTCCAAAGTGGCTATAACAACTTGCATTCTTATCAACAGTGTAAGAGGGTTCCACTTTCTTCACAACCTCTCCAACATTCGTTGTTTCTTGCCTTGTCAATTTTTGCCATTCTAACTGGTGTAGGTGGTACCTCAATGTGGTTTTGATTTGGATTTCCCTGATGGCTACACAGAAGGACACTATATCATTCTTAAAGTGTCTATCCAAAAAGAAGATCTAACAATTGTAAATATCTACACCCCCAACATGGGAGCAACCATCTACATAAGCCAATTGTTTACCAAAACAAAGAGTCATATTGATAACAATACATTAATTGTAGGAGACCTCAGTACTCCACTCACAGCAATAGACAGATCATCTAAGCAGAAAATCAACAAAGAAACAAGAGCTTTGAATAACACACTGGACCAGATGGACCTCATAGATATAAAAAGAACATTCCACCCTAAAACAACAGAATACTAATTCTTTTCAAGTGCACATGGAACTTTCTCTAGAATAGACCACATACTGGGTCACAAATCAGGTCTCAGCTGATACCAAAAAATTGAGATTATTCCTGCATATTCTCAGACCATAATGCTTTACAACTGGAACTCAAGCAAAAGAAAAAATTTGGCAGAAATTCAAACACTTGAAGTTAAAGACCACTCTGCTCAAGAACGTTTGGGTCAACCAGGAAATCAAAGAACTTAAACAATTCATGGAAACCAATGAGAACTGAAACACATCAGTCCAAAACCTATGGGATCCTGCAAAAGTGGTCGTAAGGGGGAAATACATAGTCATCCAAGCCTCACTCAAAAAAATAGAAAAATCCCGAATTCACCAACTAACTTTCCACCTTAAAGAACTAGAGAAAAAGCAACAAATGATTCCTAAGCCATGCATTAGAAGAGAAATAATTAAAATTAGAGCAGAGATCAATGAATTAGAAACCAGAAACCCAGTAGATCAGATCAAGAAAACTAGAAGCTAGTTCTCTGAATGAATTGATAAGATGGAAAAACCACTGGCCAGACTTATCCAAAAGAAAGGAGAAAAGACCCAAATTAATAAAATTATGAATGAAAGGGGAAAGATCACGACTAACACCAAGGAAATAGAAACAATTATTAGAAATTATTATCAACAACTATATGCCAATAAATTGAGCAACCCTGATGAAATGAATGCCTTCCTAGAAACCTATAAACTCCCAATACTGAAAGAGGAAGAAATTGATATATATCCAATTTTTATCATCTGCAAGATTTAAAAGACAAATGCGTAAAAAAAGTATAAATCTATGCTAATGTCATAAAATATTAATAGTATAAGTGGGGGAGGATTGAGCTATAAAGTAGTAGAGGTTTGTTTTGCAACTGAAGTTAAGTTGGGCTTAATTAAAAATAGAATGTTTTTCTTTCTTTTTTTTAAAGATTATATTTATTTATTTGACAAAGAAAGAAACAGCGAAAGAGGGAACACAAGCAGGGGGAGTGGGAGAGGGAGAAGCAGGCTTCCCATGGAGCAGGGAGCCCAATGCAGGGCTCAATCCCAGGACCCCGGGATCATGACCTGAGCCAAAGGCAGACACTTAACGACTGAGCCACTCAGGCGCCCCTGTTTTTCTTTTCTTTTTTAAAAAAAAATAGGAGGTTGTTATATAATCTCTCTAGTAAACATAACGTATAAGGCAAAGATATAGATAGAGTAAAAAGAAGGGGCACATGCACCCCAATGTTCATAGTAACAATGTCCACAATAGCCAAACTATGGAAGGAAACACGATGCCCTACAACAGACAAATGGATAAAGAAGATGTGGTACAGGGACACCTGGGTGGCTCAGTCGTTAAGCGTCTGCCTTTGGCTCAGGTCACGATCCTGGTGTCCTGGGATCGAGCCCCACACCAGGCTCTCTGCTCCGTGGGAAGCCTGCTTCTCCCTCTCCTAATCCCCCTGCTTGTGTTCCTTCTCTCGCTGTCTCTCTGTCTGTAAAATAAATAAAATCTTTTTAAAAAAGAAGATGTGGTACATATACAATTGAATATTACTCACCCATCAGAAAGGATGAATACCCACCATTTGCTTCAACATGGATGGAACTGGAGGAGATTATGCTAAGTGAAATAAGTCAAGCAGGGAAAGACAATTATCATATGCTTTCACTCATAAGTGGTATGGAAAGAATAGTGCAGAGGACCACAGGGGAAGGAAGGGAAAACTGGGAAGAAATCAAAGAGGGAGAAAAACCATGGGAGACTCTGGACTCCAGGAAACAGATTGAGGGTTACAGAAGAGAGGTGGGGGGGATGGGGTAACTGGGTAATGGGAGAACCGCTTACTACAGAGATAAAAGAACTAAAATATATCTGGCCAAAATTAAAAAGGCTATAACTGAGATACAATCCAATGTGGATGCCATAAAAATGAGGATGGACGAAGCAGAGGAGTGAATCAGTGATACAGAAGATAAAATTATGGAAAATAATGAAGCTAAAGAGTGAAAGAAAGGTAATAGATCATGAAAGACGACTTAAGGAACTTAAGCACTTATTAAAATGGAATAACATTCATAACATAGGAGCCCCAGAAGATGAAGAGAGAGAAAAAGATGCCGAAGGTTTATTCAAACAAATTATAGCTGAAAACAATCCTAATCTGGGGAAGGACACAGACATCAAAATCCAAGAAATACAGAGAACTCCCATTAAATTTAACAAAGGCCAACCATTGACAAAGCATATAAAAATCAAACTCACTAAATACAAAGACAAGGAAAGAATCCCAAAGCAGCAAGGGGAGGGGGGAAAGTCCTTAACCTACAAAGGGAAGACAAATCAAGTTTGCAGCAGAGCTCTCCACAGAAACTTGGCGGGCCAGAAGACAGTAACATGATTTATTCAATGTATTAAATGAAAAAAAATATGCAGCCACGACTTCTTTATCTAGCAAGGATACCATTCAGAAAATAAGGAGAGATAAAGAGTTTTCCAGACAAACAAAAACTAAAGGTGTTTGTGAAACACTAAGCCACCCCTGCAAGATATTTTAAGGAGGACACTTTGAGTGGAGAAAAAATGAACAAAAGCAACAAAGACTAGAAAGGACCAGAGAACATCACCAGAAACACCAAAACTACAAGTAACACAATGGCACTAGATTCATATCCTCCAATAATCACTCTAAATGTAAATGAACTAAATGCTCCAATCAAAGGACATAGGGTATCAGAATAGCAAAAAACCCCAAGATGCATCTACATACTGCCTATAAAAGATTCATTTTAGACCTAAAGATACATGCAGATAAAAAGTGAAAGGATGCAGAACCACCTCTTATGCTAATAGATGTCAAAAGAAAGCCAGAGTACACATACTTATATCAGACAAACTACATTTTAAAACAAAGACTGTTCAGGATGGCATTGAAGGTATAGATTGCTCTGGGTAGCATAGACATTTTCACAATATTTATTCTTCTGATCCATGAGTGTGGAATGTTTTTCCATCTTTTTGTGTCTTCTTCAATTTCTTTCATGACTGTTCTGTAGTTCCTAGAGTATAGATCCTTTACCTCTTTGGTTAAGTTTATTCCAAGGTATCTTATGGTTTTTGGTGCTATTGTAAATGGAATCGTTTCTCTAATTTCTCTTTCTACAGTTACATTGTTAGTGTATAAGAAAGCAACTGATTTCTGTGCATTGATTTTGTATCCTGCCACATTACTGAATTGCTGTATGAGTTCTAGAAATCTGGGGGTGGAGTCTTTTGGGTTTTCCACATAAAGTATCATGTCATCTGCGAAAAGAGAGTTTGACTTCTTTGCCAATTTGAATACCATTTATTTATTTCTGTTGTCTGATTGCTGTTGCTAGGATTTCTAGTACTATGTTGAACAATAGTGGTGTGAGTGGGCATTCTTGAAGTGTTCCTGATCTTAAGGGAAAGGCTCTCAGCTTATCCCCATTGATGATAATATTCAACAGATGAATGGATAAAGAAGATGTGGTCCATATATACCATGGAATATTACTTAGCCATCAGAAAGGATGAATACCCAACTTTTACATCAACATGGATGGGACTGGAGGAGATTATGCTAAGTGAAATAAGTCAAGCAGAGAAAGTAAATTATCATACGGTTTCACTTATTTATGGAACATAAAGAAATAGCATGGAGGACATTAGAAGAAAGAAGGGGAAAATGAAGGGGGAAAATCAGAGGGAGAGATGAACCATGAGAGACTATGGACTCTGAGAAACACACTGAGGGTTTGAGGGGGAGGGGATTGTGGGGACGGGTTAGCCTGGTGATGGGTATTAAGAAGGGCACATATGGCATGGAGCACTGGATGTTATATGAAAACAATGAATCATGGAACACTACATCAAAAACTAATGATGTATTGTATGGTGACTAACATAATATAATACAATAAAAATTAAAAAAATAAAAATAAATTAAAGATTGTAACAAGAGATGAAAAAGGGCATTATATCATAATTAAGGGGTCTCTCCATTAAAAAGATCTACCAATTGTAAATATTTAGGCACCTAGTGTGGGATCACCCAAATGTATAAATCGATTAATAATGATATTAAAAGAACATATTGATCATAATATCGTAATAGTAGGGGACTTTAACATGCCGCTTACATTAAGGACCCATCATCTAAGCAGAAAATCAACAAGGAAACAATGTCTTTGTGTGACACAATGGGCCAGATGGACTTAACAGATATATTCAGAACATTTCATCCTAAAGCAGCAGAATACAAATTCTTCTTCAGTACATTTGGAAGATTCCCCAGAATAGACCACATCCTGTGTCACTAATCAGGGCTCAAGCAGTACAAAAAGATTAGGATCATACTATGCATAATTTCAGATAACAATGCTATGAAACTTGAAGTCAAACACGAGAAAAAATTTGGAAAGAATAAAAATACATGGAGGTTAAAGACCATCTTATTAAAGAATGAATGGTTTAACCAGGAATTAAAGAAGAAATAGAAACAAATATACTGAATCAAATGAAAATGAAACCAAAAAAGTCCAAAATCTTTGGAATGCAGCAAAGGCAGATGTAAGAAGGAAGCATAATTACAATACAGTTCTACCGCAAGAAGCAAGAAGTCTCAAATATACAACCTAACACCTAAAAAAGCTAGAAATGGAACAGTAAAGCCTAAGGCCAGTAGAAGAAGGGGATTAATAAAGATTTGAGAAGAAAGAAACAATATAGAAACAAACAAGCCCAGTAGAACAGATGAATGAAACTAAGAGCTGGATCTTTGAAACAATAAAATTGATAAATCCCTAGCCAGACTTATCAAAAAGAAAAGAGAAAGGACCCAAGTAGATAAAATCATGAATGAAAGAGATCACAACCAACACCAACAAATACAGTTATAAGAGAATTCTATACCTGATTCAAGCTACATTATAAAGCTGTGATCATCAAGACAGTATGGTAGTGGCACAAAAACAGACACATAGGTCAATGGAACAGAATAGAGAGACCAGAAATAGACCCTCAACTCTATGGTCAACTAATCTTCAACAAAGCAAGAAAGAATATCCAATAGAAAAAGGGCAGTCTCTTCAATAAATGGTGCTGGGGAAATTGGAAAGCCACATGCAGAAGAATGAAACTGGACAATTCTCTTACACCATACACAAAGATAAACTCAAAATGGACGAAAGATCTAAATGTGAGACAGGAAACCATCAAAATCTTAGAGGAGAACACAGGCAGCAATCTCTTCGACCTTGGACAAAGCAACTTTTAGCAAGACACGTTGTAAAGGCAAAGGAAACAAAAGCAAAAATGAACTTTTGGGACTTCATCAAGATAGAAAGCTTCTACACAGCAAAGGATACAGTCAACAAAACTAAAAGGCCAACCCACAGAATGGGAGAAGATATTTGCAAATGACATATAAAATAAAGGGTTGGTATCCAAATCTATAAAGAACTTATCAAACACAACACCCAAAGAACAAATAACCCAGAAAAGAAATGGGCAGAAGACATGAACAGACACTTCTCCAAAGAAGACATACAAATGGCCAATAGACACATGAAAAAATGCTCAACATCACTTCCCATCAGGGAAATACAAATCAAAACCATAATGAGATACAACCTTACACCAGTTAGAATGGCCCAAATTAACAAGATATGAACAACAAAAGTTGGTGAGGATGTGGAGACAGGGGAACCCACTTACACTGTTGGTGGGAATGCAAGCTAGTACAGCCACCCTGGAAAACAGTGTGGAGATTCCTCAGGATATTAAAAATAGAGCTACCTTATGACCCAGAAACTGCATTACTGGGTATTTACACCAAAGATAGAGGTGTAGTGAAAAGAAGGGGCACCTTCACTCCAATGTTCATAGCAGCAATGTCCACAATAGGCAAACTGTGGAAGGAGCCAAGAAGTCCTTCAACAGATGAATGGATAAAGAAGATGTGGTTCATATATACAATGGAATATTACGCAGCCATCAGAAAAGATGAATATCTACCATTTACATCAACATGGATGGGACTGGAGGGTATTATGCTAAGTTAAATAAGTCAATCATAGAAAGATAATTCTCTTCTGGTTTCACTCATATGTGGAACATAAGGAATAGTGCAGGGGACAATAGGGGAAGGGAGGGAAAACTGAATGGAAAGATATCAGAGAGGGAAACAAACCATGAGACTCTTGACTCCAGGAAACAAACTGAGGGTTGGGGAAAGGGATGTGGGTGGGGGGATGGGGTAATTGGGTGGTCAGCATCAAGGAGGGCACGTGATACGTTAAGCATTGGATGTTATATTCAACTAATGAATCATTACACATTATATCAAAAACTAGTGATACAACTGCACACAAAACCGTAAGATACCTAGGAATAAATCTAACCAAAGAGGCAAATAATCTGTACTCAGAAAACTAGGAATACTCATGAAAGAAATTGAGGAAGACACAAAGAAATGGAAAACTTTCCATGCTCATGGATTGGAAGAACAAATACTGCGAAAATGTCTATGCTATCTAAGGCAATCTACACATTTAATGCAATCCCTATCAAAATATCACCAACTTTTTTTCAAAGAAATGGAACAAATAATCCTAAAATTTGTATGGAACCAGAAAAGACCCCAAATAGCCAGATAAATTTTGAGAAAGAAAAGCAAAGCTGGTGGCATCACAATTCTGGACTTCAAGCTCTATTACAAAGCTGTAATCATCAAGACAGTGAGATACTGGCACAAAAACAGACACATAGATCAATGGAACAAAATAGAGAGCCCAGAAATGGACCCTCAACTCTATGGTCACCTAATCCTTGACAAAGCAGGAAAGAATGTCCAATGGAAAAAAGACAGTCTCTTCAAGAAATGGTGTTGGGAAAATTGGACAGCCACATGCAGAAGAATGAAACTGGACCATTTCCTTACACCACACACAAAAATAGTCTCAAAATGGATGAAAGACCTCAATTGAGACAGGAATCCATCAAAATCCTAAAGGAGAACACAGGGAGCAACCTCTTCGACCTCAGCTGCAGCAACTTCTTCCTAGAAACATTGCCAAAGGCAAGGAAAACAAGGGTAAAAATGAACTATTGGGACTTCATCAAGATAAAAAGCTTTTGCACAGCAAAGGAAATAGTCAACAAAACCAAAAGACACCCAACAGAATGGGCAAAGATATTTGCAAATGACATATCAGATAAAGGCTAGTATCCAAAATCTATACAGAACTTATCAAACTCAACATCCAAAAACAAATAATTCAATCAAGAAATGGGCAAAAGACATGAACAGATATTTCTGCAAAGAAGAAATCCAAATGGCCAATAGACACATGAAAAAGTGCTCAACATCGCTCGGCATCAGGGAAATCCAAATCAAAACCTCAATGAGATACCACTTCACACCAGTCAGAACGGCTAAAATTAACAAGTCAGGAAATGACAGATGTTGGCGAGAATGCAGAGAAAAGGGAACCCTCCTACACTGTTGGTGGGAATGGAAGCTTTTGCAGCCACTCTGGAAAACAGTATGGAGGTTCCTCAAAAAGTTGAAAATAGAGCTACTGTATGACCCAGCATTTGTACTACTGGGTATTTACCCCAAAGATACAAATGTAGTGATCCAAAGGGGCACGTGTACCCCAGAGTTAATAGCAGCAATGTCCACAATATCCAAACTATGGAAAGAGCCTAGATGTCCATCAACAGATGAATGGATAAAGAAGAGGTGGTATTACACTTAACCAATTGGGTGAAGAGTTGAATACTGAAAACTACAAAACATTGCTGAAGGAAAACAAAGAAGACATAAATCAATGGAAAGACAACCTGTGTTCATGGATTGGAAGATTTAATATTGTTAAGATGTCAATTCAACCCAAATCCATCTTAAGATTCAATGATATCCCTAACAAATTCCAATGATGTGTGTGTATGTGTGTGCGTGTGTGCATGTGTGTGTAATAGAAAAATCCATTCTAAAATTCATGGATCTTCAAGCTATCCCAAATAGCCAAAACACACTTCAAAAAGAAAAGAAAGTTTGAGGATTCATGCTTCCAGATATAAAAACTTACTACAAAGCCACAATAATCAAAACCTGTGGTACTGGCATAAGGACAGGCCAATAGAGTGGAATAGAAAGAACAGAAAAAAAAAAACTTCACATATGCAGTCAAATAAATTTTTATAAGAGTATCAAGATTGTTTAATGGGAACAAAGTCTTTTCAACAAATTATGCTTGGAAAATTGAATACGTACAAAGAATGAAGTTAAACATTTTCCTTACAATAATGTACAAAAATCAACTTAAAATGGATCAAAGACCTGTTAGTGCTGGAACTATAAAATGATTGGAACAAAACATAGATAAGAGGGAAATAGTGATGTAGAACCAAGTCTACCCATCTCCCAACAAAAATCAACAATTGGGTAGCTCTCCACTAACCAAAACAGCCTCAGGAGACTTCTAAAATGCAGTTAGGAAGGTATAGCAATACAGCAGAACAACAACAACAACAAAATCCTGACAACAACCACACAAGAAGAGAAGGAAGACAACTTCATTTTGCCTGTATCATCGCCACCCCCCCAAGTAAGTATTGTTTAGCATCAAGAAGAAACTTCCTAGCTAGAAAAAGTTCCTCTCACCTGGAAAGTATTTACAGCCTTTCTTTCTTTCAAGTCCCTGATTTTTCTTATTCATATCAAAATACATTCAGATGTATTTTTCTTCCATCAATGTTTAGTCAATGATATATTTTTAAAATTTCCTAATTTAGCTCTTCTGTTTTTTTAATTTAAATTCAATTAGCCAACGTATAGTAAGTACATCATTAGTTTTTGATATAATGTTCAATGATTCATTAGTTGCATATAACCCCCAGTGCTCATCACATCACGTGCCCTCCTTAATGCCCATCACCCAGTTACCCCATTCCCCCACCCACCTCCCCTCTGCAACCCTCAGTTTGTTTCCTGGAGTCAAGAGTCTCATATGGTTTGTCTCCTTCTCTGATTTCTTACCATTCAGTTTTCCTTCCCTTCCCTGTGGTCCTCTGCACTGTTCCTCATGTTCCACATATGAGTAAAACCATATGATAATTGGCTTTCTCTGATTGACTTATTTCACTTAACATAATACCCTCCAGTTCCATCCATGTTGATGTAAGTGGTAGATATTCATCTTTTCTGATGGCTGAGTAATATTCCATTGTATATATGAACCACATCTTCTTTATCCATTCATCTGTTGAAGGACATCTCCACTCTTTCTTTTTTAATTTAAATTCAATTAGCCAACATATATGTTATATGTGCTATAGCACATCATTAGTTTCAGATGCGGTGTTCAATGATTCGTCAGTTGTGTATAACACACAGTGCTCACCACATCATGTGCCCTCCTTAATGCCCATCACCCAGTCATCCTATCCCCCCACCTACCTCCCCTTCTGCAACTTTCAGTTTGTTTCCCAGTTACCCTCCAGTTCCATCCATATCAGTGTAAATGGTAAATTCATCCTTTCTGTAGCTGAGTAATATTCCATTGTATATATAAACCACATCTTCTTTATCCATTTGTCTGTTGAAGGGCATCTTGGCTCCTTCCATAGTTTGGATATCATGAACATTGCTGCTATGACCATTGGGGTGCAGGTGCCCCTTCCTTTTACTCCATCTGTATCTTTGGGGTAAATACCCAGTAGTGCAATTGCTGGGTCATAAGGTAGCTGTATTTTTAAGTTATTGAGGAAACTCCATACTATTTTTCAGAGTGGCTGTGCTAGCTTTCATTCCCACCAACAGTGTAAAAGGGTTCTCCATATGCCCTTTGTCCACATGCTCACCAACACTTGTTGTTTCCTGTCTTGTTAATTTTAGACATTCTAACTAGTGTAAGATACCATCTCATTGTGGTTTTGATTTGTGTTACCCTGGGAACTTTGTTCTTAAGTTCAGGGACATGACAGGGATTCCTACTCTCACCACTGTTGCAAAGTGACCTTTAAATGTCTGAGAGAATTCCCCTGGGAAGCCATCTGGCCCTGGACTTTTGTTTTTTGGGAGATTTTTGATTACTGATTCAATTTCTTGCTGGTTATCAGTTTGTTCAAATATTCTTTTTCTTCCTGTTTCAGTTTTGGTAGTTTATATATTTCTAGGAATTTATCCATTTCTTCCAGATTGTCCAACTTGTTGGCATGTAATTTTTCATAATATTCTTTTATAATTGTATTTCTGTGATGTTGGTTTGGATTGCTCCTCTTTCATTTGTGATTTTATTTATTTGGGTACTTTCTGTTTGCATTTTGATAAGTCTGGCAAGGGGTTTATCAATTTTATTAATTTTTTAAAAGAACAAACTGGTTTCATTGATCTGTTCTATTATTTTTAGTGTCTATATCATTTATTTCTGCTTTAATGTTTATTATTTCCTTTCTTCTACTGGTTAGGCTTCATTTGCTGTTCTTTTTCTAGCTCCTTTCGGTGTGAGGTTATGTTTGGTATTTGAGATTTTTCTTCCTTCTTGCGGTAGGCCTGTATTGCTATATAACTCCCTCTTATGACCTCTTTTGCTACATCTCAGAGGTTTTGGACCATTATGTTTTCATTTTCATTTATTTCCATGTATTTTTTGGTATCTTCTTTGATTTCCATTCATACTTTAGTACAATGTTCTTTTGCCTCCATGTTTACTGTGGTATTTCCAAATTTTTTTCTTGTGGTTGACTTCAAGTTTCATAGCATTGTGATCATAAAATATGTATGGTATGATCTCAGTCTTTTACTTGTGGAGTACTGATTTATGACCTAGTATGTGATCAGTCTGGAAAACATCCCACATGCACTTGAAAAGAATGTGTATTCTGCTGCTTTAGGATGAAATGTTCTAAATATATCTGTTAAGTCCATCTGGTCCAGTGTGTTATTCAAAACCATTGTTTCCTTTTGATTTTCTGCTTAGGTCATCTGTCCACTGATGTAAGTGGTGTGTGAAAGATCCCTACTATTATTATATTATTGTTAATGAGTTTCTTTATCTTTGTTCTTAATTGTTTTATATTTTTGGTGCTCCCATGTTGGGGGCATAAATATTTAAGTTGTTAGATCTACTTGTAAGATATACCCTTATAGTAGCCTTCTTCATCTCTTGTTACAGGCTTGTTTTAAAATCTAGTTTGTCTGATATACATATTGCTACTACTGCCTTTCTTTTGATGTCCATTAGGATGATAAATGGTTGGTTCACCATCCCCTTACTGTCAATCCGTAGTCATCCTTAGGTCTACAATGAGTCTCTTGTAGGCAACATATACATGGATCTTGTTTTTGTTTTTGTTTTAATTCTGATACTGTATGTCTTTTGATTGGGGCATTTTGTCCATTTATATTCAGAGAAATTATTGATAGATATGAATTTAATGCCACTTTATTACTTGTTTGTCATTGTTTCTGGAGATTTTCTCTGTCCCTTTCTAGTGTTTGTCACTTTTGGATTTTGTTTTCCACTAAAATCTTCCCTTTTAATATTTCTTACAGGGCTGGTCTATTGGTCATGAACTCCTTTAGGTTTTGTTTGTCTTGGGAAGTCTTTATTTCTCCTTTTATTCTGAATGATAGACTTTGTGGATAGATTATTCTTGGCTGCAGATTATTCCCATTCTGTCACTTTTTTCTGGCCTGCAAAGTTTCTGCAGAGAAATCTGCTAAATACCCTTATTTGTCCTCTCTGGTAAGTTAGGGACTTCTTTTGTCTTACTGCTTTTGTGATTTTTTTCTTTATGTCTCTATCACATTTTGCAAATTTAACTACAATAAAACTTGGTGTTGGCCTGCTTTTTCTTGATTTTGAAGGGAGTTCTCTGCACCTCCTGGATCTGGATGTCTGTTTTCTTCCACAGACTAGGGAAGTTTTCAGCTATAATTTCCTCAAATAAACCTCCAAATGCAAAGAGAATTTAAAAAGAAGCCACAGAAAAATAATTCTCTCACACAAGGAAAGATCCATAAGAGTATCAGTAGATTTCTCCACAGAGACCTTACAGGCCAAAAGGGAATAGAATAATACAATCAAAGTGTTCAAAGAAAGAAATGGCTAAACAAGAATCATTTACTCAGCCATCTTGTACTTCAGAAATGAAGAGGAGATAAAGACTTTCTCTAACAAGCAAAAGCTGAGGAAACTCATCACCATTAAACCTGCCTTACATGAAATGCTGAAAGGATTTCTCCCAATTGAAACAAAAATACACTAATAAGTTATGCAAAAATATATGCAAATATACAACATTCGGTTAATTAAGCATATTCAAATACAGTTATATGGTATACTTATTCTCTAATATAAATGTTAAAGGACAAAAGTATTAAATATGGGTATAGTTTCAGGTGGAGGAAGATGACAGTGAACTTGGAAGACACTAGGCACACATCGTCCCACAAACACAAATAGATTACTATTAAATCATCCCAAATACCCCAGAAATTGTCCTGAAGACTGGAAGAACAAACACCACAACTAAAGGGAGAGAAGAGGCCAGATGAAAGAAGGAGTAGGACACATAACTGGCTTTTCTAAACAAAGAAGGTAGAGACTTAGACAAATGTGAAGACAGAGGAATTTATCTCAAATGAAAGAACAAGATAAGGCCACAGCCAGAGATATAAGCAAAACAGATAATGTAACATGCCTGCTGGAGAATTTAAAGCAAAAGTCATAAGGATACTCACTGGACTTGAGAACAGAAGATATAACCAAGGTCCTCACCACAAAGGTAAAAGAGATAAAAAAGAATCAATCAGAGATGAGGGGTTGAATAAATTAAATTGAAAAAAGGCTTCGTGCAATCAACAGCTGGCTTGAAGAAGCACAGGAATGAGTGATGTAGAAGACAAAGTAATGGTAAGTAATGAAGCTGAACAAAAGAGAGAAACAAGAATTATGCAACACAATAGATTAGGGGAACTCAGTGACTCCATTAAACATATTAATATTTGTATTATAGGAGTCCTAGAAGAAGAAGACAGAAAACAAGGCAAACATTTTGATGAAATAATAGCTAGGGAAGGAAACAGACATTAAATCCAGGAGGCACAGAGAATTCCCACAAAAATTGACAAAAGCATGTCAACACCAAGATACATTGTAATTAATTTTGCAAAATATAGTGATAAAGAAAAAAAATCTTAAAAGTGGCAAGAAAAAAGAAATCCAAAATTTATAACAAGAAACCCATAGGCTAGCTGGAGATTTCTCCAGAGAAACAACAAGTCAGAAGGAAGTGGCATGATATATTCAATGTGCTGAATGGGAAAAAAAATCTGCAGCCAAGAATACTTTATCCAGCAAGGTTATAATTCAGAATAGAAAGTGAGATAAACAGTTCACAGAAGAACAAAAACAAAGGAATTTAGAGACAACTAAATCAGCCTTGAAAAAAATATTAAAGGGGATGATTTGAGAGGAAAGGAAAATCCAAAAGTGAAAAAGATTAGAAAGGATCAGAGAAAATATCCACAAACAGTGAAAAAACAAGTAATAAAATGGCAAAAATACACATCTATCAATAGTTACTATGAATGTAAATGGACTAAATGCTCCAATCAAAAGACATAAGGTGTTACACTGGATAAAAAGCAAGACTCACTTATATGCTGCCTACAAAAGACTCAGTTTAGACCTAAGGACAACTGCAGATTGAAAGTGAGGGGATGGAGAACCATTTATCATGCAAATGGACATCAAAAGAAAGCCAGGGTACCAATGTGTATATTAGACAAACTAAACTTTAGAACAAAGATTGTAACAAGAGACAAATAAGGGCACTATATCATAATAAAGGGGACAATCCAAGAAGAAGATCAAACGATTGTAAATCTTTATGCACCCAACATGGGAGATCCATATAAAACAATTAATAACAAGAATAAATGAACTAAACAATTATACAATACAAGTAGGGGACTTTAATATTCCACTTACATCAATAGACATAACATCTAAATAGAAAACAAACAAGGAACCAATGGTTTTGAATGACACACTGGACAAGATGGACCTAACAGATGTAATCAGAACGTTCCATCCTAAACCAGCAGAATGGATATTCTTTTTTTTATTATGGTCAGTTAGCCACTGTATAGTACATTATTAGTTTTTGATGTAGTGCTCAATGATTCATTAGTTACATATAACACCCAGTGCTCATCACAGCATGTGTATTAAGGAATGCATATTCTTTTAAGGTGCACATGGAACATTCTCCAGAATAGATCACATTAGGTCAAAAAACAGGCCTCAACAAATATAAAAAGCCTGAAAGCATACAATGCAACATTTCTGAACAAAATGCTATAAGCTTCAAGTCAACCACAAGAAAAAAATTGGAAAGATCACAAATACATGGAGGTTAAATAATATGCTACTAAACAATGAATGGGTCAACCAAGATTTCAAAGAAAAAAATTGAAAATTGAAAAAATACATGGAAATAATCCAAAATGAAAATAGGATGATCCAAAACCCCTGGGATACAACAAAATTAGCCCTAAGAGAGAAGTATAGAGCAATACAGGCCTAACTTAAGAAGCAAGAAAACTCTCAAATAAGCAACCTAAACTCACACCCAAAAAGAGCTCGAAAAAGAACAACAAATGAAGCCTAAAGCCAACAGAAAAATGGAAATTAGAGCAGAAAGAAATGATATTAGAAAATAAAAGAACAAAAGAAAAGATCAATGAACCCTGGAGCAGTTCACTGAAAAAAGTGATAAACCACTAGCCAGACTTATCAAAAAGAAAAAAGAACGGAAGCAAATAAATAAAATCACAAATGAGAGAGGAGAAATAACAACCAACACCACAAAAATACAAATAATTATAAGAGAATATTATGAAAAAACTATATGTCAAATATACGGACAACCTGAAGAAACGGATAAATGACTAGAAACATATAAGCTATCAAAACTGAAAGAGGAAGGAATAGAAAACTTATATAGACTGATACCCAGCAAAAAAATTGAATCAGTAATCAAAAACTACCAACAAAAAGTGTCCAGGACCAGATGATTTCACAGAATTCTCAAACTATTACAAAAACTAAAAAAGGAAGGAAAATTTCCAAGTTCATTCCATGAGGCCAGCATTAAGCTGATACCAAAATGAGATAAACACTCCACTAAAAAAGAGAACTACGGGCCAATATCCCTAAGGAGCATGGATGCAAAAATTCTCAACTCAAAACTAGCAAACTGAATGCAACAGTACCTTAAAAGAATCATTCACTGTAATAAGTGGGATTTATTCCTGGGTTTCAAGGTTGGTTCAATATTTGTAAATCAATCAGCTTGATACACCACATTAATGAAAGAAAGGATAAGAACCATATGATCCTTGGTAGGAGACCTGGATTTCATCTGGTCTCAGGAATTCAGCTGGAAAGGGATCAAACCATTCTGAACATGTACGAACTCAACAGGAGATAGAAGAAAAGAATAGCAACAACTCTCTGAACAGAAAAGCGACCACTTTCTGGAAGGTAGGACGTGCAGAGAAGTGAATCCATGGCGATATTCGGGAGGTTAGACGGTGGAGGAGGGGGCCTCCATCGCCCACTTCTGGCAAGTGATAGAGCCACGGAGCACAAAATCAGAACTTTTAGAAGTCGGCTCCGCTGAGGGACGTCACTCCAGTGGCTAAGCTGGGGGTGGAACCCACGCAGGACAGTGTGGTCTCAGGACCCTTGGGGTCACAGAAAGACCGGGGGTGCCTGAGTGTGGCAGAGCTCCCAGGTATCGGAGCGGGGAAGCCAGCTGCAGAGACGGAGCCGAGGCACGGGCTCTTGGCTTGGGGTTGCCATAAACTGTGATCGGCGAAACAGTCAGGCCACGGCTCCTCCCACAGGGATCCAAAAAGCGGCAGATCTGGGGAGACTCCCCTTCCTCCCCCAGGAGGAGCAGCGCAGGAGCGCACTGCAGGGATCTGCTGGGATTGGAGACTCCACACGGAGTTGGGTACCAGAGAAAGAAACACTCGGTCACAGGCCGTGTGAGCACGAGGTGCAGCCAGAGACTGGGGAAACGGGAGTGACTGACTGATTTTCTCTGGGGGCACACTGAGGAGCGGGGCCCCAAGTTCTCGGCTCCTCCGGAGCAGAGATTGGGAGGCCGCCATCTTCACTGTCGTCTTCCAACGCTGTACGGAAAGATTCCAGGGAACAAAAGTGCCCGAGAGCAAACCAGAGCAGACTGCTTAGCCCAGACCGACAAGGGTGGGGCAATTCCACCTCCAGCAAAGACATTTAGGAAGAACGGCAACAGGCCCCTCCACCAGATCAGCAGGAACAGCCAGCCAAGACCAAGTTTACCGATCAATGAGAATGGCAGAACTTCAGTGCTAGGAGAATACTGCATATAGAATTCATGGCTTATTTACCATGATTCATTAGTCTTTCAAAGTTAATTTTTTTAACTGTTTTTTTTTGAATTTTTCTTTTTCCCTTTTTCAACCAACATCTTATCAATCCCATTTAAAAATAAACATATTTATTTTTCATTTTTAGTCATATTCTATCCCTTCATAGTACTTACCCCTATTTTTGGCAGATATATATATATATATATATATATATATATATATATATATATATATATAAGTTGTTCTCTCTTAAAAATTTTGAGATACAGTTCCTTCTAACAGATCAAAACATACCCTAAATCTCTAGTGTATGGCTTTGGTCTAGTCTCCTGCCTGATCACATTCTCTCCCCCACTTTTTTTAATCCTCTTCTTTCTTTTTTCAAACATCTTCTTATCGATTCCTTTTTTAAAGTATTTTATAATTTCCATCTTTACAGTCATATTCCATCCCTTCATGGTATCAACCCTTAATTTGTACATATATAAGTCTTTCTTTCTTTAAAATTTTAGGAGGCAGTTTCTTCTAACAGACTAAAATACACCCAAAATCTAGCGTGTGTCACTGATCTATGCCCCAAAATGATCATATTTGATCATATTCTGTTTTCTTACTTTTGTTCTGTGTTTGTTTGTTTTTATCTTTTTTTTCTCTTTCTTTTTTCCTTCTTTCCCTTTCTTTTCCCCTGGTTTCAGGTCTTTTCTGATTTGATTAGAGTATATTTTCTGGGGACGTTGTTAACCAGTTAGCATTTTGTTCTCCCATTCATCTATTCTCCTCTGGACAAAATGACAAGACGAAAAAAATCACCTCAACAAAAAGAACAAGAGGTAGTACCATCTGCCAGGGAACTACGCAATACGGACATTAGTGCAATGTCGGGCCTAGAGTTCAGAATCATGACTTAAAAGACACTAGCTGGGCTTGAAAAAAGCATAAAAGTTATTAGAGAAACTCTTTCTGGAGAAATAAAAGAACTAAAATCTAACCAAGTCGAAATCAAAAAGGCTATTAATGAGGTGCAATAAAAAATGGGGGCACTAACTGCTAGGATAAATGAGGCAGAAGAGAGAATCAGCGATATAGAAGACCAAATAATGGAAAATAAAGAAGCTGAGAAAAAGAAAGATGCAAAACAACTGGATCACGAGAGCAGAAATCGAGAGATAAGTGATATGATAAGACGAAACAACATTAGAATAATTGGGATCCCAGAAGAACAAGAGAGAGAGGGGCAGAAGGTATACTGGAGCAAATTATAGCAGAGAACTTCCCTAATATGGGGAAGGAAACAGGCATCAAAATCCAGGAGGCACAGAGAACCCCTCTCAAAATCAATAAAAATAGGTCAACACCCCGACATCTAATAGTAAAAATTACGAGTCTCAGAGACAAAGAGAAAATCCTTAAAGCAGCTCAGGAGAAGAGATATGTAACCTATAATGGTAAAAATATTAGATTGGCAACAGACCTATCCACAGAGACCTGGCAGGCCAGAAAAGACTGGCATGATATCTTCAGAGAACTAAACGAGAAAAATATGCAGCCAAGAATACTATATCCAGCTAGGCTGTCACTGAAAATAGAAGAGGAGATAAAAATCTTTCAGGACAAACAAAAACTAAAGGAATTTGCAAACATGAAACCAACCCAACAAGAAAAATTGAAGGGGTCCTCTAAGCAAAGAGAGAGCCTAAAAGCAGCATGGACCAGAAAGGAATACAGAAAATATACAGTATCAGTCACTTTACAGGCAATACAATGGCACTAAATTCATATCTTTCAATAGTTACCAGGAATGTAAGTGGGCCAAATGCCACAATCAAAAGACACAGGCTATCAGATTGGATTAAAAAACAAGAACCATCAATATGCTGTCTGCAAGAGACTCATTTTAGACCCAAAGACACCCCCACATTGAAAGTGAAGGGGTGGAAAACAATTTACCATGCTAATGGACAACAAAAGAAAGCTGGGGTGGCAATCCTTATATCAGACAAATTAGATTTTAAAACAAAGACTGTAATAAGAGATGAGGAAGGACACTACATCCTACTTAAAGGGTCTATCCAACAAGAAGATCTAACAATTGTAAATATCTATGCCCCTAACATGGGAGCAGCCAATTATATAAGGCAATTAATAACAAAAGCAAACAAACACATTGACAACAATACAATAATAGTGGGTGACTTTAATACCCCCCTTACTGAAATGGACAGATCATCTAAGAAAAAGATCAACAAGGAAATAAAGACTTTAAATGACACACTGGACCAAATGGATTTCACAGACATATTAGGAACATTCCATCCCAAAGCAACGGAATACACATTCTTCTCTAGTGCCCATGGAACATTCTCGAGAATAGATCACATCCTAGGTCACAAATCAGGTCTCAAACGGTATCAAAGATTGGGATTATTCCCTGCATATTTTCAAACCACAATGCTTTGAAACTAGAACTCAATCACAAGAGGAAAGTCGGAAAGAACTCAAATACATGGAGGCTAAAAAGCATCCTACTAAAGAATGAATGGGTCAACCAGAAAATTAAAGAAGAATTAAAAAAATTCATGAAAACCAATGAAAATGAAAACACAACTGTTCAAAATCTTTGGGATGCAGCAAAGGCAGTCCTGAGAGGAAAGTATATAGCAATACAGGCCTTTCTCAAGAAACAAGAAAGGTCTCAAATACACAACCTGAAAGTACACCTAAAGGAGCTAGAGAAAAAAACAGCAAATAAAGCCTAAACCCAGCAGGAGAAGAGAAATAATAAAGATCAGAGCAGAAATCAATGAACTAGAAACCAAAAGAACAGCAGAACAGATCAACAAAACTAGGTGCTTGTTCTTTGAAAGAATTAACAGGATTGATAAACCGCTGGCCAGACTTATCAAAAAGAAAAGAGAAATGACCCAAATCAACAAAATCATGAATGAAAGAGGAGAGATCACAACCAACACTAAAGAAATACAAACAATTATAATAACATATTATGAGCAACTCTATGCCAACAAATTAGATAACCTGGAAGAAATGGAGGCATTCCTAGAGATGTATCAACTACCAAAATTGAACCAGGAAGAAATAGAAAAACTGAACAGACCTATAACCACTAAGGAAATTGAAGCAGTCATCAAAAATCTCCCAAAAACAAAAGCCCAAGGCCAGATGGCTTCCCAGGGGAATTCTACCAAACATTTCAAGAAGAATTAATAGCTATTCTCCTGAAACTGTTCCAAAAAATAGAAATGGAAGGAAAAATTCCAAACTCGTTTTATGAGGCCAACATTACCTTGATCCCTAAACCGTACAAAGACCCCATCAAAAAGGAGAATTACAGACCAATATCCTTGATGAACATGGATGCAAAAATTCTCACCAAAATACTAGCCAATAGGATCCAACAGTACATTAAAAGGATTATTCACCATGACCATGTGGGATTTATTCCTGGGCTGCAAGGTTGGTTCAACATCCGCAAATCAATCAACGTGATATAATATATTAACAAAGGAAAGAACAAGAATCATATGATCCTCTCAATAGATGCAGGGAAAGCATTTGACAAAGTACAGCATCCTTTCTTGATCAAAACTCTTCAGAGTGTAGGGATAGAGCGTACCTACCTCAATATCATAAAAGCATCTATGAAAAACTTACAGCGAATATCATTCTCAATGGGGAAAACCTGAGAGCTTTCCCCCTGAGGTCAAGAAAGCAGCAGGGATGGCCACAATCACCACTGCTATTCAACATAGTATTAGAGGTCCTAGCCACAGCAATCAGACAAAAACAGAAATCAAAGGCATCCAAATCAGCAAAGAAGAAGTCAAACTCACACTATTTGCAGATGATATGATACTTTATGTGGAAAATCCAAAAGACTCCACCCCAAAACTCCTAGAATTCATACAGGAATTCAATAAAGTGGCAGGATATAAAATCAGTGCACAGAAATCCGTGGCATTCCTATACACCAACAACAAGACAGAAGAGAGAGAAATTAAGGAGTCAATCCCATTTACAATTGCACCCAAAACCATAAGATACCTAGGAATAGATCTAACCAAAGAGGCAAAGGATCTGTACTCAGAAAACTATAAAATATTCATGAAAAAAATTGAGGAACACACAAAGAAATGGAAAAACTTTCCATGCTCATGGATTGGAAGAACAAATATTGTGAAGATGTCAATGCTACCTAGAGCAATCTACCCATTCAATGCAATCCCCATCAAAATACCATCCACTTTTTTCAAAGAAATGGAAGAAATAATCCTAAAATTTGTATGAAACCAGGAAAGAACCCGAATAGCCAGAGGAATGTTGAAAAAGAAAAGCAAAGCTGGTGGCATCACAATTCCGGACTTCCAGAACTATTACAAAGCTGTCATCATCAAGACAGTATGGTACCGGCACAAAAACAGACACATAGATCAATGGAACAGAATAGAGAGACCAGAAATGGACCCTCAACTCTATGGTCAACTCATCTTTGACAAAGCAAGAAAGAATGTCCAATGGATAAAAGATAGTCTCTTCAACAAATGGTGTTGGGAAAATTGGACAGCCACATGCAGAAGAATGAAACTGGACCATTTCCTTACACCACACACAAAAATAGACTCCAAATTGTTGAAAGACCTAGATGTAAGATAGGATTCCATCAAAATCCTAAAGGAGAACACAGGCAGCAACCTCTTCGACCTCATCTGCAACAACTTCTTCCTAAAACCATCACCAAAGGCAAGGGAAACAAGGGCAAAAATGAACTATTGGGATTTCATCAAGACAAAACGCTTTTGCACAGCAAAAGAAACAGTCAACAAAACCAAAAGACAACTGACAGAATGGGAGAAGATATTTGCAAATGACATATCAGATAAAGGGCTAGTATCCAAAATCTATAAAGAACTTAGGAAACTCAACATCCAAAGAACAAATAATCCAATCAAGAAATGGGCAGAAGACATGAACAGACATTTTTCCAAAGAAGACATCCAAATGGCCAACAGACACATGAAAAAGTGCTCAACATCGCTCAGCATCAGGGAAATCCAAATCAAAACCTCGATGAGATACCATCTCACACCAGTCAGAATGGCTAAAATTAACAAGTCAGGAAATGACAGATGTTGGCGGGGATGTGGAGAAAGGGGTACCCTCCTACAGTTTTGGTGGGAATGCAAGCTGGTGCAACCACTCTGGAAAACAGTATGGAGGTTCCTCAAAAAATTGAAAATAGAGGTACCATACGATCCAGCAATTGCAGTACTGGGTATTTACCCCAAAGATACAAATGTAAGGATCCAAAGGGGTATGTGCACCCCGATGTTTATAGCAGCAATGTCCACAATTGCCAAACTGTGGAAAGAGCCAAGATGTCCATCGACAGATGAATGGATAAAGAAGTGGTATATATACACAATGGAATATTATACAGCCATCAAAAGGAATGAGATCTTGCCATTTGCAACAACATGGATGGAACTGGAGGGTATTATGTTGAGTGAAATAAGTCAATCAAAGAAAGACATATATCATATGACTTCGCTGATATGAGGAATTCTTAATCTCAGGAACAAACTGAGGGATGCTGGACTGGTGGGGGGTGGGAGGGATGGGGTGGCTGGGTGATAGACAATGGGGAGTGTATGTGCTATAGTGAGCACTGTGAATTGTGCAAGAGTCTTGAATCACAGATCTGTACCTCTGAAACAAATAATGCAATATATGTTAAGAAAAAAAAAGAAGAAAAAGATAGCAGGAGGGGAAGAATGAAGGGTGGGAAATCGGAGGCGGAGATGAACCATGAGAGATGATGGACTCTGAAAAACAAACGGAGGATTCTAGAGGGGAGGGGTCTGAGGGGTTGAGTTAGTCTGGTGATCGGTATTAAAGAGGGCATGTTCTTCATGGAGCACTGGGTATTATGCACAAACAATGAATCATGGAACACTACATTAAAAACTAATGATGTAATGTATGGTGATTAACATAACAATAAAAAAGTTAAGAAAAATAACCATATGATCCTTTCAATAGATGCAGAAAAAGCATTTGACAAACTACAACTACATTTCATGAGAAAAACCCTCAAAAAAGTAGGGTTAGAGGGAACAGACCTCAATGTAACAAAGGCCATATATGAAACACCCACATCTAATATCATCCTCAATGGGGAAACACTGAGATCTCTTCAACTGTATGTAGTCAGGAGCAATTCAGGGATGGCCACCCTTACCACTATTATTTAAAATATTGGTAGAGGGAGCAAGACAACAGAGGAGTAGAAGACCTACATTTCGCCTGGTCCCAGGAATTCAGCTAGATAAGGACAAACCATTCTGAACACCTACAAACTCAACAGGAGATCAAAGAAAAGAATAGCACCAACTCTCTGAACAGAAAAGCGACCACTTTCTGGAAGGTAGGACCTGCAGAGAAGTGAATCCGAGGCGATATTGGGGAAGATAGAGAGCAGGGGAGGGGCCTCCATCAGTTAGCTACCAGCAAGTGATAGAGCAGCAGAGCACAAAATCAGAAATTTAGAAATCTGCTCCGGGTCTGAGGGACATTGCCCCAGTGGCTAAGCTGGGGGTGGAACCCTCGCAGGGACAGTGTGGTCTCAGGACCCTCGCAGTCACAGAAAGACTGGAGGTGCCTCAGTGTGGCAGAGCTCCCAGGTATCGAGCAGGGAAGCCGGTTGCAAAGACGGAGCCGAGGACTGGGCTCTCAGCTCAGGGTTGCCATAAACCGTGATCTGTGGTACAGTCAGGCTACTGCTCCTCAGGCAGGGACCCAACAAGTGGCAGATCTCGGGAGACTTCCCTTCCTGCCCTGGGAGGAGAGGCGTGGGAGTGCACTGCAGAAATCTGCTGGGTTTGGAGACTACACATGGGGTCATGTGCCAGAGATAGAAATGTTCAGTCACAGGCCGGGTGAGGACAGAGTGTGGCTGGAGACCGGGGAGACGGGAGTGATTGACTGCTTTTCTCTGGGTGCTCACTGTGGAGTGGGGCCCCGAGTTCTCGGCTCCTCTGGGGCAGAGATTGGGAGGTCGCCATTTTCACTCTCGTCCTCCAAAGCTGTACAGAAAGTTTGCAGAGAATAAAAGCTCCTGAGAGCAAACCTGAGCAGATTAATTAGCTCAGCCCCAGCAAGGGCAGGGCAATTCCAACTCCGGCAAAGACACTTGAGAACCACTGCAACAGGCCCCTCCCCCAGAAGAACAGCAAGAACAGCCATCCAAGACCAAGTTTACCGATGAATGAGAACGGCAGAACTCCAGCACTAGGGGAATACTGCACATAGAATTCATGGTTTTTTTCCCAATTCTTTAGTCTTTCAAAGTTAATTTTTTTAATTTTCTTTTTTCTTTTTTTTGAATTTTTCTTTTCCCTTTTTTTTTAACCAACATCTTATCAATCCCTTTTTTAAGAAAAAATCTTTTGTATTTTTCATTTTTAGAGTTATATTATATCCCTTCACAGTAGTTAACCTTATTTTTGGTTATATTTTGGTTATATATATATATATTGGTTATATATTTTGGTTATATATATATATATATATATATATATATATATATATATATATATATGTTGTTCTCTCTTTAAAATTTTGAGATACAGTTTCTTCTACCAGACCAAAATATACCCTAAATCTCTAGTGTATGGCTTTGTTTTAGTCTCCTGCCTGATCACATTCTCTTCTTTTCCTTTTTTTTTTAAATCAACTTGTTTCCTTTTTCAACCAAATTCTTATCAATTCCTTTTACAAAATCCTTTATAATTTTCATCTTTACATTCATATTCCAACGCTTCATCAAATTTACCATTATTTTTGTACATTTATAAGTTTTTCTTTCTTTAAAATTTTGGAAAACACTTTCTTCTAACAGACCAAAATATGCCCAAAATCTAGTGTGTGGCACTGATATATGCACAAGCCTGATCATATGTGATCATATTCTGTTTTTTTTTTGTTTCTTTATTTTTTATCCTTTTCTTTCTCCTTTCTTTTCCCCCGGTTTCAGGTCTCTTCTGATTTGTTTAGTGTATATTTTCCTGAGGTCATTGCTACCCTGTTAGCACTTTGTTCTCTCATTCATCTATTCTTCTCTGGACAAAATGAAAAGACTGAAAAAATCACCTCAATAAAAAGAACAAAAGGCAGTACCGAATGCCAGGGACCTATTCAATTCAGACATTAGTAAGATGTCAGAACTGGAGTTCAGAATGACAATTTTAAAGATACTAGCTGGGCCTTAAAAAAGCATGGAAGATATTAGAGAAACCCTTTCTGGAGAAATAAAAGAACTAAAATCTAACCAAGTCGAAATCAAAAAGGCTATTAATGAGGTGCAATCAAAAATGGAAGCTCTAACTGCTAGGATAAATGAGGCAGAAGAGAGAATTAGTGATATAGAAGACCAAAGGATGGAAAATAAAGAAGCTGAGAAAAAGAGAGATAAACAACTACTGGATCACGAGGGCAGAATTCGAGAGACAGGTAATACCATAAGACGAAACAATATTTAGAATAACTGGAATCCCAGAAGAAGAAGAAGAAAGGGAGAGGGGGGCAGAAGGTATATTGGAGCAAATTATAGAAGAGAACTTCCCTAATTTGGGAAATGAAACAAGCATCAAAATCCAGAGGCACAGAGAATCCCCCTCAAAATCAATAAAAATAGATCAATACCCCGACATCTAATAGTAAAACGTACAAGTCTCAAAGACAAAGAGAAAATCCTGAAAGCAGCTCGGGACAAGAGATCTGTAACCTACAATGGTAAAAACATTAGATTGGTAACAGACCTATCCACAGACAGCTGGCAGGCCAAAAAGAACTGGCATGATATATTCAGAGCACTAAACAAGAAAAATATGCAGCCAAGAATGCTATATCCAGCTAGGCTGACACTGAAAATGGAGAGATATAAAGCTTCCAGGAAAAACAAAAACTAAAGGAATTTGCAAACATGAAACCAGCCCTACAAGAAATACTGAAAGGGCTCCTCTAAGCAAGGAGAGAGAGCCTAAAAGTAA
The DNA here is from genome assembly GCF_003265705.2 of Callorhinus ursinus. NCBI lineage: Eukaryota > Metazoa > Chordata > Mammalia > Carnivora > Otariidae > Callorhinus > Callorhinus ursinus. The sequence continues at coordinate 506,284 of NW_027397192.1, read as the reverse complement.
CATAGACCAGAAAGGAACACAGACAATATACAGTAACAGTCACTGTACAGGCAATACAATGGCACTAAATTCATATCTTTCAATAGTTACCCTGAATGTAAATGGACTAAATACCCAATCAAAAGACACAGCGTATCAGATTGGATTAAAAAACAAGACCCATCGATATGCTGTCTGCAAGACAGTCATTTAGACCCAAAGACACCTCCAGATTGAAAGTGAAGGGGTGGAAAACTATTTACCATGCTAATGGACACCAAAAGAAAGCCGGGGTGGCAATCCTGATATCAGACAAATTAGATTTTAAACCAAAGACTATAATAAGAGATGAGGAAGGACACTATATTTTACTTAAAGGGTCTATCCAACAAGAAGATCTAACAATTGTAAATATCTATTCCCCTAACATGGGAACAGCCAATTATATAAGCCATTAATAATAAAAGCAAAGAAACACATCGACAACAATACAACAGTAGTGGGGGATTTTAACAGCCCCCCACTGAAATGGACAGATCATCTAAGCAAAAGATCAACAAGGAAATAAAGTCTGTAAATGACACACTGGACCAAATGGACTTCACATATATATTCAGAACATTCCATCCCAAAGCAACAGAATACACATTCTTCTCTAGTGCCCATGGAACATTCTCCACAATAGATCACATCCTAGATCACAAATCAGGTCTCAACCAGTACCAAAAGATTGGGATCATTCCCTGCATGTTTCCAGACCACAATGCTTTGAAACTAGAAATCAATCACAAGAGGAAAGTCGGAGAGAACTCAAATACATGGAGGCTAAAGAATATCCTACTAAAGAATGAATGGGTCAACCAGAAAATTAAAGAAGAATTTAAAAAATTCATGGAAACCAATGAAAATGAAAACACAATCATTCAAAAACTTTGGGATGCAGCAAAGGCAGTCATAAGAGGAAAGTATATAGCAATACAAGCCTTTCTCAAGAAACAAGAAAGGTCTCAAATACACAACCTAACCCTACACCCATAGGAGCTGGAGAAAGAACAGCAAATAAAGCCTAAACCCAGCAGGAGAAGAGAAATAATAAAGATTAGAGCAGAAATCAATGAAATAGAAACCAAAAGATCAGTAGAAAAGATCAAACAAATGAGGAGGTTGTTCTTTGAAAGAATTAACAAGATTGATAATCCCCTGGCCAGACTTATCAAAAAGAAAAGAGAAATGACCTAAATAAATAAAACCATGAATGAAAGAGGAGAGATCACAACGAACACCAAAGAAATACAAAAAATTATAAGAACATATTAGGAGCAACTATATGCCAGCAAATTAGACAATCTGGAAGAAATGGACGCATTCCTAGAGATGTATTAACTACAAAACTGAACCAGGAAGAAAGAGAAAACCTGAACAGACCTATAACCAGTAAGGAAATTGAAGCAGTCATCAAAAATCTCCCCACAAACAAAAGCCCAGGGCCAGATGGCTTCCCAGGGGAATTCTACCAAACATTGAAAGAAGAATTAATAACTATTCTTCTGAAACTATTCCAAAAAATAGAAATGGAAGGAAAACTTCCAAATTCATCTTAGGAGGCCACCATTAACTTGATCCTAAAATGAGACAAAGACCCCATCAAAATAGAGAATTACAGACCAAAATCCCTAATGAACATGGATGTAAAAATTCTCACCAAAATACTTGTCAATAGGATCCAACAGTACATTAAAAGGATTATTCACCATGACCAAGTGGGATTTATCCTTGAGCTGCAAGATTGGTTCAACATCCACAAATCATTCAATGTGATACAATACATTAATAAAAAAGAACAAGAACCATATGATCCTCTCAGTAGATGCAGAAAAAGCATTTGACAAAGTACAGCTTCCTTTCTTGATCAAAATTCTGCAGAGTATAGGGATAGAGGGTACATACCTCAATATCATAAAAGCCATCTATGAAAAACCCACAGCAAATATCATTCTCAATGAAAAACTGAGAGCTTTCCCCCTAAGGTCAGGGACATGGCAAGGATGTCCGCTATCACCGCTGGTATTCAACATAGTATTAGAAGTCCTAGCCACAGCAATCAGACAACAAAAAGAAATCAAAGGCATCCAAATCAGCAAAGAAGAAGTCAAACTCACACTATTTGCAGATGATATGACACTTTATGTGGAAAACACAAAAGACTCCACCCTAAAACTGCTTGAACTCATACAGGAATTCAGTAAAGTAGCAGGATATAAAATCAATGCACAGAAATCAGTGGCATTCCTATCACCAACAACAAGACAGAAGAAAGAGAAATTAAGGAGTTGATCCCATTTACAGTTGCATCCAAACCCATAAGATACCTAGGAATAAATCTAACCAAAGAGGCAAAGAATCTGTACTCAGGAAACTATAAAATACTCATGAAAGAAATTGAGGAAGACACAAAGAAATGGAAAAACGTTCCATGCTCATGGATTGGAAGAACTAATATTGTGAAGATGTCAATTCTACCTAGAGCAATCTACACATTTAATGTAATCCCTATCAAAATACCACCCACTTTTTTCAAAGAAATGGAACAAATATTCCTAAAATTTATAAGGAACCAGAAAAGACCCCGAACAGCCAGAGGAATATTGAAAAAGAAAAGCAAAGCTGGCGGCATCACAATTCCGGACTTCAAGATCTATTACAAAGTTGTCATCATCAAGACAGTATGGTACTGGCACAAAAACAGACACATAGATCAATGGAACAGAATAGAGGGCCCAGAAGTGGACTCTCAACTCTATGGTCAACTCAGCTACGACAAAGCAGGAATGTCCAATGGAAAAAAGACAGTCTCTACAACAAATGGTGTTGGGAAAATTGGACAGCCACATGCAGAAGAATGAAACTGGACCATTTCCTTACACCACACGAAAAATAGACTCAATATGGTTGAAAGACCTAAATGTGAGAGAGGAGTCCATCAAAATCCTAAAGGAGAACACAGGGAGCAACCTCTTCGACCTCAGTCACAGCAAATTCTTCCTAGAAACATCACCAATGGCAAGGGAAGCAAAGGCAAAAATAAACTGTTGGGACTTCATCAAGATAAAAAGCTTTTGTGCAGCAAAGAAACAGTCAACAAAACCAAAAGTCAACCAATAGAATGGGAGAAGATATTTGCAAAAGACATATCAGATAAAAGGCTAGTATCAAAAATCTATAAATTCTTATCACACTCAACACCCAAAGAACAAAAGATCCAATCAAGAAATGGGCAGAAGACATGAACGGACATTTTTCCAGAGAAGACATCCAAATGGCCAACAGACAATTGAAACAGCACTGAACATTGCTCAGCATCAGGGAAATCCAAATCAAAACCTCAATGAGATATTATCTCACACCAGTCAGAATGGCTAAAATTAACAAGTCAGGAAATGACTGATGTTGGTGGGGATGCAGAGAAAGGGGAAACCTCCTACACTGTTGGTGGGAATGCAAGCTTCTGTAGCCACCCTGGAAAACAATATGGACGTTCCTCAAAAAGTTGAAAATAGAGCTACCCTATGACCCAGCAATTTCTCTACTGGGTATTTACCCCAATGATACAAATGTAAGGATCCAAAGTGATACGTGCACCCCAATGTTTATAACAGCAATTTCCACAATAGCCAAACTATGGAGAGAGCCAAGATGTCCATCGACAGACGAATGGTTAAAGAAGATGGGGTATATATATACAATGGAATATTATGCAGCCATCAAAAGGAATGAAATCTTGCCATTTGCAATCAAGTGGAGGGTATTATGCAGAGCGAAATAAGTGAATCAGAGAAAGACATGTATCAAATGATCTCACTGATGTGAGGAATTCTTAATCTCAGGAAACAAACTGAGTGTTGCTGGAGTGGTGGGGAGTGGGAGGGATGGGGTGGCTGGGTGATAGACATTGTGGAGGGTGTGTGCTATAGTGAGCATTGTGAATTGTGTAAGACTGTTGAATCACAGACCTGTACCTCTGAAACAAATAATACATTATATGTTAAAAAAAAAAAAAGAAGATAGCAGGAAGGGAGAAATGAAGGGGGGAAATCAGAGGGGGAGATGAACCGTAAGAGACTATTGATTCTGAGAAACAAACTGAGGGTTCTAGAGGGGAGGGGGTGGGGAGTGGGTTAGCCTGGTGATGGGGATTAAAAAGGGCACATACTGAGTGGAACACTGGGTGTTATATGCAAACAATAAATCATGGAACACTACATCAAAAACTAATGATGTAATTTATGGTGATTAACATAATATAATAAAATAAAATTAAAAAATAAATAAAATCTGCTACAAATTCTAGCCACAGCAGTAAGACAACAAAAATATATACAGGCATCCAAATTGGCAAGGAAGAAGTCAGATTTTAACTATTTGCAGATGACAAGATACTCTATATAGAAAACCCAAAGGCTTCCACCAAAAACTGCTAGAAGTGGTACACAAATTCAGTAGTCACAAGAAACAAAATCAATGTACAAAAATCTGCTACATTTCTATACACCAATAATGAAGCAGCAGAAAGAGAAGTTCCAAAACCCATAAGGTATCTAGTAATAAACCAAACCAAAGAGATGAACACCTGTACTCTGAAAACTATAAAACACTGATGATTGAAATTGAAGATGACACTAAAGAAATAAAAAGGTAGTGGTGCCTGGGCTGGGTGGCTCAGTTGGTTGAGCGTCCAACTCTTGGTTTTGGCATAGGTCGTGATATCAGGGTTATGGGATTGAGTTCTGTGTTGGGCTCTGCACTCAGCATGGACTCTGCTTGTCCCTCTCACTTCTCTTCTGCCCCATCCCCTGAACATGCGTGCCCATGCTCTCTCTCTCTTTTTCAATTATATAAATACAAAAATAAAAATCTTTAAAAAAAAAAGAAAAGAAATGGAAAGGTATTTCATGCTCATGGAGTGGGAGAACAAATATTGTTAAAATGTTTATACTATCCAAAGCCCTCTACTCATTCATTTTTTTAATTATTTTTTATTTTTATTTTGAAAATGCATTTTATTTATATTTACTAACTTCCATAATAATACAATAACTTTGACATAACAATTATATTGTATAGAAGCAAAAGTGATTTAACTGAAATAGCATTGTACTCGCTTTGTTTTTATGTTTGTTTGTTTATTTATTTATTTATTATGTTCAGTTAGCCACTGTATAGTACATCATTAGTTTTTGATGTAGTGTTCAGTGATTCATTTGTTACATATAATACCCAATGCTCATCACAGCATGTGCCCTCCTTAATACCCATCACCATGTTACCCCCTCCCCCCACCCTCTTCCCTCTGAAAATCTGAATTTGTTTCCAGGGGTCCATAGTCTGTCCTGGTTCATCTCCCTCTTTGATTTCTCCCCCTTTGGATTTCCCTCCCTTTACCTACGGTCCTCCATGCTATTGCTTATATTCCACATATGAATGAAACCATATGGTAATTGTCTTTCTCTGCTTGACTTACTTCACTTAGTATAATCCCTTCCAGTTCCATCCATGTCAATGAGCCCCTTCTTTTCACTACATCTGTATTTTTGGGGTAAATACCTAGTAGTGCAATTGCTGGGGCATAGGGTAGCTCTATTCTTAACATCTTGAGGAACCTCCATACTGTTTTCCAGAGTGGTTGTACCAGCTTGCATTCCCACCAACACTGTAAAATGGTTCCCCTTTCTCCACATCCTTGCCAACATTTGTTGTTTCTTGTTTTGTTAATTTTTGCCATTCTAACTGGTGTAAGGTGGTATCTTATTGTGCTTTTGATTTTTATTTCCCTGATGGTTAGTGATGTTGAGCATTCTTTCATGTGTCTGTTAGCCATTTGTCTGTCTTCTTTGGAGAAGTGTCTGTTCATGTCTTCTGCCCATTTTTTGACTTGGTTATTTGTTTTTTGGGTGTTGAGTTTGAGAAGTTCTTTATAGATCTTGGATATCAGCCCGTTGTCTGTAGTGTCATTTGCAAAAATCTTCTCCCATTCTATAGGTTGCCTTGTAGTTTAGTTGACTGTTTCCTTTGTTGTGCAGAAGCTTTTTATCTTGATGAAGTCCCAAAAGTTCATTTTTGCTTTTGTTTCCCTTGACTTTGGAGACATGTCTTGAAAGAAGTTTCTGGGAGATTGGGCAAGATGGCAGAAGAGTGGGGGCTCCATTTCAACTGGTTCCCTGAATTCAGGTAGATATCTACCAAGCCACTCTGAACACTCACAAAACCAGCCTGAGATGCAAGATTATACGTCTGGATCTCCACGGGGGCAGAGGATCATCAGTCGAGAGGTATGAAGGACAGAGTTGTGATTACATGGACAGATATCAGAGGATAAACAGAAGGGGGAGGGAGCCACGAAAAAGTAGCCACTGGAAAGTAATACCCCAGTGCAAGAGCATCCTGCACGTGGGGAACAGTGATAGCTTGCAGAACAGTAGTGGCAGTACAGGAAGGGCCTGATAATAGTGCTCAAACAGAATCCAGGAGCTTAAAGACAAACGATGGGACTGGGGCAGCCACAGATGAGGACCTGTGCCCACTGACACAGGGGGCCAGCCACCGCCACTGCCACTGCCACCGCTGCCCACACCCACCCACACCAAGATTGCCCTTGGTTTTGGAGGCACAGGTGTCAGAGACAAGCAGGGACCCGGATCGACCACTGAGAGGGTCACTGGGGGCATGCACCACCTGTGGGATGTTGCAGTTTTCAGTGGCTCTTACAGAGGGGGAGACTGTGTTCTGGAAGATTCAGAGAGGAGCAGACTGTGGCTTCTCTCCTCTGGGCAGAGGTATGGGTGCAGACATTTTCCTTTGCTCTGACCCTCCGAAAAGGTGCAAAAAGCTGCCAGAGAACAAAAGCGGCCAGATAACAAAAGCCCAAAAAACCGATTTCCATCCTTGATAAGGATCAGAGCAGCTTTGCCCAAGCATGGTTGCCTGAAAAACAACACAGCAGGCCCCTCCCCCAGAAGACAAGCTGGAAGAACAAGAGGATGACAACCTGAGGGTCACCATAAAACTGTAAAACCCCAACATCAGGGGAAAATAGTATATTGAGCTCCTGGTGTTGCCTCACGGCTTGTGTATTTCTTAAATAGAACTTTTTTTTCTTTCTAATGTTTCTTCTCTGTTTTTTTCTTTTGACCTACTTATCACTTCAAATAGATGTTTAATACAACATATTCCACAGGAACTTTTTAACTTGTACTTTTTCACACCTATACTTTTTTCTTTATCTTTATATATATAGAGATGGATGTAGTCCTTTTTTCCCTAGTCAATACTACCTTTATAGATATACCAGTTTTAATTTACCTGTAACTCTGGGAAGTAGTGTTCTTTAACAAAGAGAACAAAATACACCCAGGAACATCTGAAACACCCTACCTTGCCCACATTGAGAGATTATGGGCCATCCCTTCACCCTCTTTTAAAATTTTTTTTCTGTTTTTTCTTTTTACCTACTTATCATTCCAACAAGATGATTAATACAACATATTCCATAGTAACTTTTTAACTTCTGCTTTTTCACAAGTATATTTTTTCTTTTTCTTTATTTATATAGATATAAGCTTCAATGCAGTCCTTTTAACCCTATTCAATACTACCTTTATATATGCCAGTTTAATCTCCTTTTAACTCAGGAAGTAGTATTCTCTAACAAAGAGAACAAAATACACCCAGCAAGATCTGAAACACCCTACTTTGAGAGATTATAGCTCTGCTTTCACTCACCCCCCCTTTTTTTTAACTTTATAAAACTTATTCTTGGATTTCATTTTAACTAGGATTTTTTGGTGTTGGATTCCGATCACTCCAAACTTTCCCAGGCTGCACCTTGCCTGGATTGTGGTTGATATTTTCAACTCTGTACATCCCCTCAACCACCACTCAACAGAATGACTAAGAGGAGGAAATCCTAAGAAAGAAAAGAACCAGAGACAATGGCCTCTCACGCAAACCTAATGTATATGGATATAAGCAAGATGTTTGAAATAGACTTCAGGGTAACAATTTTGAAAACATTAGCTAGGCTTGAAAAAACCCTTAACCACAATATAGACTCTCTAAGGGCAGAAATGAGAGCTAATCAGGCAGAACTTAAAAATGCTATGAGGTGCAGTGTAAATTAGATACTCTTAACAGCTAGGGTAAATGAGGCAAAAGAACAAATTAGTGATCTAGAAGATAACCTGATAGAAAAAAAGGAACATGGGCGCCTGGGTGACTCAGTTGGTTAAGCGACTGCCTTCGGCTCAGGTCATGATCCCGGAGTCCTGGTATCAAGTCCCACATCAGGCTCCCGGCTCGGCAGGGAGCCTGCTTCTCCCTCTGACCTTCTCCCTTCTCATGCTGTTTCTCTCTCTCTCTCTCAAATAAATAAATAAAATCTTTAAAAAAAAAAAGAAAAGAAAAGAAGGAACAGGAGGAGGCCTGGAACAAACAGCTTAAAATCCATGAGAACAGACAGAAAAATCAACGATGCCATGACACATTTCAATGTCAGAATTATTGGGATCCCTGAGTAGGTGGAGAGAGAGAGAAGACTAGAAGATATATTTGAGCAAATCATAGGTGAGAACTTCCCTAATCTGGGGAATGAAACAAGCATTCGTGTCTAGAGGCAGAGAGGACCCCTCCCAAGATCAAAGAGAAGAGGCAAATGCCCCAGCATGTAATAGTAAAATTCACAAATCTTAGAACCAAGGAAACCCTCTTAAGGGAAGTTAGGGGGAAGAGATTCCTTACATACAAAGGAGGAACATCAGAATAATGTCAGATTTATCCACAGAGACCTGGCAAGCCAGAAAGGCCTGGCAGACATATTCAGGGTACAAAATGAGAAGAACATGCAGCCATAAATACTTTATCTGGCAAGGCTGTCATTTAGAATGGATGGAGAGATGCAGAGCTTCCACGACCAGCAGAAACTGAAAGAATATGTGACCACTAAGCTGGCCCTGCAAGAAATATTAAGGGGGATTCTATAAAAGGAGAAAGACCCCAAAAGTGATATAGAACAGAAATTTACAGAGACAGTCGATAGAAACTGAGACTTCACAAGTTACATGATGACAATATGTCATATGGTAATATGGATCATATAGTAATATGGACCAGAAATTTACAGACAAAATCCATAGAAACAGGGACTGTACAGACAATAGGATGACAATAAACATATCTTTCAGTAGTAACCCTCGTGAGTGGCCTAAATGCTTCCATGAAATGGCACAGGGTTGCAGATTGGATACAAAGATAGGACACATCCATATGTTGTCAACAAGATACTCATTCTGAACCTAAAGACACCTCCAGACTGAAAGTGAGGGGATGGAGAAGTATTTTTCATGCCAATGGACCTCAAAAGAAAGCTGGGGTAACAATTCTTATATCAGTCAAATTAGAATTCAAACCAAAGACTATAATAACAGATCCACAGGGACACTATATCATTCATAAAGGGTCTATCCAACAAGAAAATCTAACAGTTGTCAATATCTATGCCCCCAACTTGGGAGCAGCCAACTACATGAGCCAATTGACAATAAAGAATCAGATTGACAATAACACATTAATAGTAGCAGATATTAACACTCCACTCTCAGCACTTGGCACACCATTGAAACAGAAGATCAACAAAGGAACAAGAGCTTTGAATGACACACTGGACCAGATGGACTTCATAGATTTATACAGAACATTCCAACCTAAAACAACAGAATACTCATTCTTCTAGAGCACACAGGAAACTTTCTCCAGAAGAGACCACATACTGTCACAAATCATGTCTCAACAAATACCAAAAGACTGATATTATTCCCTGCATATTCTCAGACCATAAATCTTTAAAACTTGAACTCAATCCCAAGGGGAAAAAAATGGAAGGAACTTAAACACTTGGAAGTTAAAGAGCATGCTGCTAAAGAATGAATGGATCAACCAGGAAACTGAAGAAGAACTTAAACAATTCATGGAAACCAATGAGAAAATAAAACTCATCGGTCCAACACCTGTGGGATATTGCAAAGGTAGTCCTAAGGGGGAAATACATAGCCATCCAAGCCTCTCTCAAAAAATAGGAAAAATGTCAAATGCATAAGCTAACCCTACACCTAAAGGAGCTGGAGAAAGAACAGCAAATAAAACCTAAACCAAGCAGGAGAAAAGAAATAATAAAGATTAGAGCAGAGATCAATGAATTAGAAACCAGAAACACAGTAGATCAAATCAATGAAACTGGAAGCTGATTCTTTGAAAGAATTAATAAGCTTGAAAAACTACTAGCCAAACTTATCCAAAAGAGAAAGGACCCAAATTAATAAAATCATGAATGAAAGGGGAGAGATAATGACTAACATCAAGGAAATAGAAACAGTTATTAGAAATTATTACCAGAGAATGTATGCCAACAAATTCAGCAACCTGGATGAAATGGATGCCTTCTGGAAACTTACAAACAACCAAGACTGAAACAGGAAGAAATAGACAATCTGAATAGACCAATAACTAGTAACGAAATTGAAGTAGTAAACAAAAACCTCCCAAAAAACAAAAGTCTAGGGCTTCATGGCTTCCCAGGGGAATTCTACCAAATATTTAAAGAAGAAATAATACCTATTCTCCTGAAGATGTTCCCAAAAAATAGAAACAGAAGGAAAACTTTCATACTCATTCTCTGAGGCCAGCATTACACTGAACCCAAAACCAGGCAAAGACCCCATCAAATAAAATTACAAGCCAAAACCTGTGAAGAACATGGAGGCCAAAATACCAACAAAATCCTAACTAATGGGATCCAACAGTACTTTAAAAGGATTATTCACCACGACCAAGTGGGTGAATACAAGGCATACAAGGGTGGTTCAACATTCGCAAATCAATCAATGTGGTAGATAAATAAATCAATAAAAGACAAGAACCATATGATCCTCTCAATTGATGCAGATAAAGCATTTGACAAAAGACAACATCCGTTCCTGATTTAAAACTCTTAAGAGTATGGGGAGGGAACATTCCTCAATTTCATAAAAACTGTCTATGAAAAGCACACAGCGAATATCATTATCAATGGGGAAAAGCTGAGAGCTTTTTTTAATTTAATTTTATTTTATGTTAGTCACCATACAGTACATTATTAGTTGTTGATGCAGTGTTCCAAGATTCAGTGCTTGCTTATAACACCCAGTGCTCCATGCAATACATGCCCTTCTTAATACTTATCCTTGGTCTAACCTATCCTTCCAACCTCTTCCCCTCTAAAACCCTCATTTTGTTTCTTGGAGTCTGTAGTCTGAGAGCTTTTCCCTTAAGATCAGGAGCAAAATGTGAGGAAGATACAAAAAGATAGAAAAAATATTCCATTCTCATTGATTGGAAGAATAAACATTCATAAAATGTCGACCCCACCCAGAGCAACTTACACTTTCAATGTTATCCTTATTAAAATACCACTGGCATTTTGCAAAGAGCTGGAACAAACAATCCTCAGATTTGTATAAAACCAGAAAAGACCCCAAATCGCCAAGGGAATGATAAAAAAGAAAAAAAAACTGGGGGCATCAGGTTGCCCGACTTCAAGCTATATTACAAAGCTGTGATCACCAAGACAGCATAGTATTGGCACAAAAACAGACACATGGACCAATGGAACAGAATAAAGACTCCATAAATGGACCCTCAACTCTGTGGTCAATTAATCTTTGACAAATCAGGAAAAAATATCCAATTGAACAAAGACAGTCTCTTCAAAAGTTGTGCTGGGAAAATTGGACAGCTACATCCAGAAGAATGAAACTGGACCACTCCCTTACACCATACACAAAGATAAACACAAAATGGATGAAAGACCTCAGTGTGAGACAGGAATCCATCAAAATCCTAGAGGAGAACATAGGCAGTAACCTCTTAGACATTGGCCACAGCAACTTCTTTCAAGATACATCTCCAAAAGCTAGTGAAACAAAAGCAAAAATGAACTTTTGGGACTTCATCAAGATAAAAAGCTTCTGCACAGGAAAGGAAACATTCAACAAAACAAAGAGGCAACACACAGAATGGGAGAAGATATTTGCAAATGACATTACAGATAAAGGGCTGCTATCCAAGATCTATAAAGAACTTCTCAAACTCAACACCCAAAAAACTAATAACCCAGTCAAAAAATGGGCAGAAGACATAAACAGACACTTCTCCAAAAATGACATGCAAATGGCTAACAGACACATGAAAGAATGCTCAACATCACTAGCCATCAGGGAAGTACAAATCAAAACCACAATGAGATACCACCTTACACCTTACAACTCTATGGTCAAATAATCTTTGATGAAGCAGGAAAAAACATATGGAATGCAAAAAAGGCAGTCTCTTCAAAAAATGATGCTGGGAAAATTGGACAGCTATATACAGAAGAATGAATCTCGACCACACTCTTACACCATACACAAAGATAAACTCAAAATGGATGAAAGACCTCAGTGTGAGACAGCAATCCATCAAAATCCTAGAGAACATAGGCAATAACCTCTTCAATATCAGCCACAGCAACTTCTTTCAAGACACGTTCCCAAAGGCAAGGGAAACAAAAGCAAAAATGAACTTTGGGGACTTCATCAAGATAAAAAGCTTCTGCACAGCAAAAGAAATAGTTAACAAAACAAAGAGGCAACCCACGGAATGGGAGACAATTTTTGCAAATAACACTACAGACAAAGGGCTGGTATCCAAGATCTATAAAGAACTTCTCAAACTCATCACCGAAAAAACAAATAATCAAGTCAAAAAAATGGGCGGAAGATATGAACAGACACTTCTCCAAAGAAGACATACAAATGGCTAACAGACACATGAAAAAATGTTCATCATCATTAGCCATCAGGAAACTCAAATCGAAACCACATTGAGATACCACCTTACACCAGTTAGAATGGCAAAAATTGACAGGGCAAGAAACAACAGATGTTGGAGAGGTTGTGGAGAAAGGGGAACCCTCTTACATTGTTGGTGGGAATGCAAGTTGGTACAGCCACTTTGCAAAACAGTGTGGAGGTTCCTCAAAAACTTAAAAATAGAGCTACCCTATGACCCAGCAATTGCACTACTGGGTATTTACCCCAAAGACACAGACATTGTGAAAATAAATAAAATTTAAAAGGAGAAAAGAACACTTATGAAAAAAATTGAAAATGACATGAAGAAAAGGAAAAGCATTCCATGCTTATGGATTGAAAGAACAAACATTACAATGTCTATATTACCCAAAACAATCTCCAGACTTAATGCAGTCCCTACCAAAATACCAACAGCATTTTTCGCAGAGCTAAAACAATCCTAAAATTTGTATGGAAATACAAAAGGCCCCAAATAGCCAAAATAACATTGAAAAAAAAAAAGAAAGCTGGAGATGGGACACCTGGTTGGCTCAGTCAGTTAAGTGTCTGCCTTTTTGGCTCAGGGTCCTGGGATCAAGTTCCACATGGGGCTCCTTGCTCAGTGGAGAGTGTGCTTCCCCCTTTGCCTACCACTCTCCCTGCTTATGCTCTGTCTCTCTCTTTCTCTGACAAATAAATAAATATTTTTTTAAAAAAAAGCTGGAGGCATCACAATTCTGGACTTCAAGTTATATTACAAAAGTGTAGTGATCAAGATAGTGTGGTATTGACATAAAAATAGATACATAGGTCAATGGAACAACATAGAAAACCCAGAAATTGACCCACAACCATATGGTCAAGTAATCTTCAACAAAGTAGGAAAGAATATCCAATGTAAAGAATACAGTCTCTTCAACAGATGGTGTTGGGAAAACTGGACAGCAACATACAGAAGAATGAGCCTAGACCACTTTCTTACACCATACTCAAACATAAATTCAAAATGGATGAAATACTTAAATGTGAGATAGAAAACCATGAAAATCCTAAAGGAGAGCACAGGCACTAAGCTCTTTGACATTGACCATAGCAACTTCTTACTAGATACGTTGCCTGTGGCAAGAGAAACAAAAGCAAAAAAAAAACTATTGGGGTTTCATCAAGATGAAAAGCTTTTGCTTTCCTTCACAGTGAAGGAAATAATCAAAAAACTAAAAGGCAACCTTCAGATTGGGAGAAGATATTTGCAAATGACATCTCCAATACAAGCTTATGAAATAGCAAAAGAACTTAGAAAATTGAACACCCAAAAACCAAATAACCCAGTCAAGAAATGGGCAGAAGACATGAATAGACATTTTTCCAAAGAAGACACAGGTGGCCAACAAACACATGAAAACATGCTCAACATCACTCCTCATCAGGGAAATACAGATCAAAACCACGATGCAATATCACCTGACACCAGTCAGAATGGCTAAAATTAACAAGGCAAGAAAGAACAGGTGTTGGCAAGGATGTGGAAAAAGGGGAATGCTCTTATGCTGTTGGTGGGAATGCAAACTGGTGCAGCCACTCTCAAAAACAGTATGGAGGTTCCTCAAAAAGTTAAAAATAGAACTGTCATATGATCCAGCAATTTTGCCACTAGGTATTTAGCCAAAGGATAGGAAAATACTAACTCAAAAGAATACATGTACCCCAATGTTTATAGCAGCTTTGTCAACAATAGCTAAATTATGGAAAGGGCCCATATGTCCAGCAACTGATGAATGAATATAGGTGGTCTCTCCCTCTTCTCCCCCATATATATATATGGAATGCAAAAATAAAATGGAATATTACTGAGCCATAAAAAAGAATGAAATATTGCTATTTTAAGGATGGGGATGGAGCTATATAAAGCATTATGCTCAATGAAATAAGTCATTCAGAGAAAGACAAATACTATACAATTTCACCCACATGCAGAATTTTAGAAACAAAACAAATGATCATATGGGGTAAAAAAAAAATAAAGGTAAATCAGGAAACAGATTCTTAACTGTAGAGAACAAAGTGATGGTTACCACAATGGAGGCGGGTGGGGAGATGGGTTAAATTTGTGATGGCAATTAAAAAGTACACTTACCACGATGAAGTAAAATAAAATAAAATGAAAAAAATATCTTATAGCCCAAGAAACAGTACTTCAAGATGTTAAGAGTGTTTGTGATGGACACCTATGGGATTTTCTTCCTATAGCACAATTGTGTAAAACTGTCTTCTTGAAGTTGCTGGGGGTGGTCTAGCACTCACCCCTTCAGGGCATGAGGGCTGTATGCTCCCTAGCTTCCCCTGGACACGAGTCTCTGTCCCCAGACCTTGAAGGCTGAGAAGGAGCTGGAGGGAGGGTGGGCACACCACTCTCCAAGCCCGCCATTGGGCTATGCCACAGGAGCCACAAGACCGAAGTCTTAAAAAGGTGCAACATGAGCCCTCCCCAGCCTCTTCAGGCAGGGTGCCTCCTTAGGCTCTTCCTCCTGTCAACATGGTCCCCAGAGACAACTAACATAACATAATTAAATTAAATTAAATTAAATTAAATTAAATTAAATTAAATTAAGATAGAAGAGACACTGGGTTCTGAAGGAGATCTAAAAGCTTCAGAAGTGCACAGACCTGTTGTTAAGGAAGGGCCCCTTTTGCCACCTGACTGCAGAAGCATTTCTAGTTCATCACTTTGAGGATGTCTACTTCTCTGCCTACATGCTGGCCACCTCACACTCTTCTGGAAAGATGTGCAGCTGGCTGGGAGGATCTGAGGCATTCAGGAAGGTCTTGGCTGAGCTCCTGTGACCTATCTCTAGATGATATGAGGGACTCTGGAGCTAAGAAAAGATCAGTGGAGTAAAAAGGAGAGGCCTGGATTTGTTCTCTCTGAAACAAGTGTGCATGTTGCTTTTGTAATTGATTGTTTTAAGAACAATTATACCACATGGCTTTCCTCTGTAACAGAGGTAATACATGAGGAAAATCAACATCATTCCAAAGGACTGGGAATTATTTTTAGATAATGTGACTCCAAGGTTCACTTCAGCTCTCAAATTATCCACATGACTGCTGAATGATTTTGAAGACATCGTCTTTCCTGAGTTATGAGAAAGAATGATATTTACTTATTATTTTAGATCTTACTGTACCATTTAATTTTTTTACCATATGTGTATTTACTTTTCTTTAAAACATAAGGGAAAAATGAAAGCTGACCACTTCAATCAGTTCGTTGAAAGAGCATGGCATGTCTAGCGCATAAATCTCTGGCCTCCAGTTAATCTCATCATTAGTGTCAGCAGCAAGTTCCTGTGTGGATTGTGCCTACCAATCAATGTGTAGCTTTTAAAAACTCAATTGGGGTTAAAATAGAAAATCTTTAAGTTCTGATGTTCTGATTCCTTTTAGTAAATTCCTATCAAAATCATATAGAAATGCCAACTTGTTGAATTTATTTTATTATTTATAAATCATAGAAGATATATCATAATTTATACTCTATAATTTTATATTCCAGGATTTTAAAGTGCCTTTTCCATGTTTTTACATATAGTTTTTCATAATATGTTCTTAAAATTCCTTGTCAAGAGATTAAAACAATAAGAATAATTCTTTAATGAAAAAAAAATTTTTTTAAGTTACAATTACAGCATATAGAGATACATTTTTGTGTGTGTGTTAATGTTAAGTTCTTCATTTGTATACTGTTTTGCAAGCAACCACCACTTAAACAAGAGAATTGGATGCTTTTGCCTCCAGTGGAGTAGAGTAAGAGTAGATAAAAACCTTGCCCTTCTGTTGTTACTGAAAGCAGTTTAAGAGATTTCCAGAGAAATGGAAAGCACCACCAGAATTTTAGATTTTGTGTGTGATGGATATAATTAGTGAGGGTGGACTTCTGACAATGATATGCCAGTCAACCAAGTTCTGAGACAAACTGAAGGGAAGGACCAACTTTTATTGTTGAATAAATTTTAACCCTTTGTAAAAACATTAAGTCCTATTTATGCAGACATTCGAATAAAGCTTATCTATCAGTGAACAAAATAAAACTCTTCCTCCAACCACAGGGTTATTGTCAGTATCTGCAAGTTTGTGCAACGTGACACTGACTTGGACACAGTGTTCCAAGTGTGTGCATTTGAAATCTAAGACTATCCCCATTCATTGGCATTGTTGGATTTGATGACCTCTTTCTTTTCCCTGTGGGTAAAACTAAAATATAGTGTTTCCAGCCATATGAATGAGAGAAATAGAGGTTGTCCAGTTACAGGGGGAAACACAGCCTTAAGCCATGTGTAGAAATGATGACACACTATCTTTTAAAAAATTCATTTTTTTCCTGTGATTAAAAAATCCCCTCCTATTATTTTATTACTATCAATTACTTCCTTTATGTTTATTAATGGTTTTTATGTATTTGGATCTTCCCATTTTGGGTGCATTTGTATTTATAATTGTTATATCTTCTTGTTGGATTATCCCCTTCATGATTATATACTATCCTTCTTTGTGTCTTGTTAAAATCTTTGTTTTAAAGTTTATTTTGTCTGATAGAAGTATTGTTACCCTGGCTTTCTTTTCATTTGCATTGATATGATAAATATTTTTCCATCCCCTCTCTTTGAATCTCCATATGTATTTAGGTCTGAAATGAGTCTCTTGTAGATATCACATAGATGTCTGTTTTTTTTTTCTCTCCATTCTGTTACACCATGTCTTTTGATTGGAATGTTTATTCCATTTACATTCAAAGTAATTGTTGATAGATATGTATCTATTGCCATTTTACTTGTTTTATGGTTGTTTTTGTGGTTCTCTGTTCCTTCTCTTGCTCTTTTCTCATGATTAGTTGTCTTTTTTTAATGATATGCTTAGATTCCTTTCTCTTTAACTTTTGCTTACCTATTACGGTTTTTTATTGGTCATTACCATTAGATCTGTTCAGAACATTTTCTGCATATACCAGTCTATATGAAGTTGATGGTCACTTAAGTTTGAACCCCTGATTTGAGAATGTTGAACCACCCTTGCATCGAAGGAATAAATCACACTTGGTCGTGGTGAATAGTTCTCTAATGTATCTTTATTGGATCCTATTGGCTAGTATCTTGGTGAGAATTTTGGCATCCATTTTCATCAGTGATATTAGTCTGCAATTCTTTTTCGTGGGGTCTTTGGTTTTGGGATCAAGGTAAAGCTGGCCTCATAGAATGAGTCTGGAAATTTTCCTTCCATTTCTATTTTTAGAAACAGCTTCAGAAGAATAGGTATTATTTCTTCTTTAAGTGTTTGGTAGAATTCCCTTGGTAGTCATCCAGACCTGGACTCTTGCTTGTTGGGAGATTTTTGATTACTACTTCAATTTCCTTGCTGATTATGGGTCTGTTCAGGTTTTATATTTCTTCCTCTTTCTGTTTTGGTGGTTTATAAGTTTCTTGGTATGAATCCATGTCTTCCTGGTTGCCTAATTTTTTGGCATATAGTTTTTCATAATATGTTCTTAAAATTGTTTGTATTACCTTGGTGTTGGCCATGATCTTTCTTTTCATTCATGATTTAATTAATTTGGGTCCTTTCTTTTTTCTTTTTGGTAATTCTAGCTGGGGTTTATCATATTAATTCTTTTGAAGAACCAGCTTCTAGTTTTGTTGATCTGTTCTACTGTTCTGTTGGTTTTTATTTCACTGGTTTCTGCTCTAGTTTTTATTGCTCTTGTCCTGCTAAGTATAGGCTTTATTTACTGTTCTTTCTCTGGGTCCTTTAAGTGTAAGTTTAGCTTGTGTGTTTGAGAATTTTCTAATTTTTTTATAAAGGCTTGTATTGCTATGTACTACCCTCTTAAAACTGCCTTCTGTTGTATCCCACAGGTTTTGAACAGTTGTGTTTTCATTTTTGCATGTTTCCATAATTTTTTAAAATTCTTTTCAACTTCCTGGTTGACCTCGTCATTCTTTAGGAGGGTGCTCTTTAACTTCCAAGTGTTTGAGTTCCTTCCAAATTTCCTCTTGTAATTGAGTTCAATTTTCAAAGCATTGTTGTCAGAAAGTAAGCAGGGAATAATCCTAATTTTTTGGTATCAGTTGAGAGCTCATTTGTAATCCAGTATGTGGTATTTTCTGGAGAATGTTCCACGTGTACTAGAAAAGAATACATATTCTGTTGTTTAGCATGGAATGCTTTGTACATATCTGTGAAGTCCATCTTGTCGAGTGTGTCATTCATTGCCCTTGTTTCTTTGTAGATCTTCTGCTTAAATTATCTGTTCATTGCTGTGAGTGGGATGTTAATGTATCCTACTATTACTGTATTATTACTAATGTGTTTCTTTAATTTTGTTACTAATTGGTTTATATAATTGGCTGCTCCCATGTTAGGAGCATAAATATTTTTAATTGTTAAATCTTCTTGTTGGATGAGCCATTTAAGTATGTTATCAGGTCCCTCTTCATCCCTTATTACAGTCCTTGGTTTAAAATCTAATTTGTCTGAAATAAGGATGGCTATTCCAGCTTTCTTTTGATGTCCATTAGCATGATAAATGGTCCTCCATCCACTCACTTTCAATCTGCTGTTGTCTTTAGGAATAAAATGACTCTCTTATTGACAGCATATGGCTGGGTCTTGCTTTTTTGTTGAATCTGATACCCTGTATCTTTTGATGGGAGCATTTAGCCCATTTACATTCAGAGTAACTATTGAAAGATGAATTTAGTGCAATTGCATTATGTGTGAAGTCCCTGTTTTTGTAGATTGTATGTTTCATTCTGGCCTATGTTAATTTTAGGGTCTGTCTTCACTCACAGGATCCTCTTTAATATTTCTTGCAGGGCTGGTTTAGTGATTACAAATTCATTCAGTTTCTGTTTGTCCTGGAATCTCTTTATCTCTCCTTCCCTTCTGAATGACATCGTTTCTGTATAAAGCATTCTTGGCTACATTTTTTTCTCATTTAGTACCTTGAATATATCATGCCAGCCCTTTTTATCCTGCCAGGTCTCACTGAATATGTCTGTTGCCAGTCTAATGTTCTTACCCCTGTAGGTTAAGACCTCATGTCTTGAACTGCTCTCAGGATTTTCTCTTTATCTCTGAAATTTGCAAACTTCACTATTATATATCAGAGTGTTGATCTATTTTTACTGATTTTGAGGGGGTTCTCTGTGCCCCCTGGACTTAAATGCCTGTGTCCTTCCCCAGATTAGGGAAGTTCTCAGCTATTATTTGCTCAAATATACCTTCTATCCCTCTCTTTCTCTTTCTTCTTCCTATGGGACCTCAATAATTCTAATATTGTTTCCCTTATGGTATCACTGATTTCTAGAAACCTCCCCTCATGATCCATTAGATCTTTTTCTTTCTTTTCCTCTGCGTCCTTCCTTTCCATCATTTTGTCTTCTATGTCACTGACTCTCTCTTCCATTTCCTTTATCCTAGCTGTAAGACCATCCATTTTATTTTATTTTTTTAAAGATTTTATTTATGTATTTGAGAGAGAGCATGAGAAGGGAGAGGGTCAGGGGGAGAAGCAGACTCCCCACTGAGCGGGGAGCCCGATGTGGGACTCGATCCTGGGACTCCAGGATCACGACCTGAGCCGAAGGCGGTTGCTTAACCAACTGAACCACCCAGGCACCCTAGAGCATCCATTTTAGATAGCATCTCAGGTAAAGGATTTTTATTTCTGCCTAATTAGATCTTATTTCTGCACTAATAGATTCAGTAGTTTCTGTTATTCTTTTTACAAGCCTAACTAGTACATTTATAATCATTATTCTGAATTCTAGGTCTCACATTTTACTTATATCCATATCAATTAGATCTGTGGCAGAGAGTATTGCCTCTGGTTTTTTGTTTTGTTGTGAATTCCTTCTTTTAGTCATTTTTCCCAGAGAAAAATGGATGAATGAGAGAATAAGACAAAAAATATCCATGACCCAAACAAAATATAGGCTGGACAAATCTGAAGAGTTCTAAAACTAGAAAAGAAAGAAAAGGAAAAAAAGGGGGGGAAGGAGAGCATATAATCTCCCAGGTGGACAGAACAGGGTGATCCACTTTGTCCTGTTTGCATTTTGGTCTGTTCTTTTAGAAGACACTAAATCCCAGAATTTAAATAAAGCAATACTTATACATTTACAAAAATAAAATTGAATACAGTGAAAGGAAGCCAAAAATGAGGAATATATCTGTAAAATGTAAATGTAAAAACAGAAGTTAAAAAAAAGACTTAATAACAAAGAGTTGATAAAACAAGAAAGTAGCTGTAAAAGAAAAAGAGAAAAAAGAAAAAAGAAAAGGACAATTTTAAACTGAAAGATAAAAGAATCGTGAGAAAAAAACCTTGAATTCCATATAATATTTTCCCTTATCGCTGGAATTTTGTAGTTCTATGCTCTCCATAAACTTGATATTCTCCTGATGTTCCAGCTGATCTTCTGGAGGAGGGATGTGTTGCACTTATTCTCAGGTGTTTTGCCTGGGTGGGGTTGCATCAACCCTTGCCAGGGGGCTGGGTTCAGTGTAAGCTGCTTCGGGTTCCTCTATGTGGCTTTTGTTCCCTGAAGGCTTTCCCCACTACTTTAGAGGATGAAAATAAAAATGGTGGAGCCCTGATCTTCAACCATGGAGTTGAAAGATCATGGACCCCTCTCTTCAGTAAACCATCAAGGAAAAGCAGTCTTCACTTTTGTGTGCACTAAATTCTGCAGAGTCCTTTGGTGTGCACCCATGCTGATCCTCTTGGGGGAGTGAAAAGGGTCACTGCATGCCTGCCACTTGCAGGGTCCCCACACAGAGAGTGGTGGCCTGATCGTGCACACACTTGTGCTACCCCTCTCGGGGGGAAAGAGGAGGTTTGCTGAGTTTCTGCCCTTTGCAGAACCCCCATGTGGAGAGTGGTCGTTTGATCCTGCCAGGGTTCATGGTTTATGGCAAACCTCACTGAGAGCCCACTCCCAGGCTCAATGACCACAGCAGGTTTCCCCCCTCCAATCCTTGGAACTCTGCTGGCTCAGGGACCCCCATTCTTTTTGTGACCCCAGGGATCCTGAGAACATACTGTCCCACCTAAGATTCTGCCATGGTTCACCACCCCTATCAGGAAGGGACGTGTCTCCCTGGATCAGACTTCTAGAAGTTCCAATTTTATGCTCCAGGGGTATATCACTTTTCAGTAACTGGCTTACAGAGGCTCCCTCCCCCTGTCATTTACCTTCCAATATATCCCTTTAGATTCACATCTCCACACCTCCTACCTTGCAAATAGTGATCACTTTTCTATTTGTAGAATTGCAAAAATTATTTTCTTACATATCAGGTTGAATTCATAGGTATTAAGAATAAGATAGCTATCTAGCTAAATTCAAGGGAACAGACGAAATGAGGTCTTCTACTCTTCTGCCATGTTGCCTCCCTCCCTTTGGCTTTACATTTTTATTAGCAGAAAGTTTACTTGCAATGGATAAATCTATTTTGCAGAAAACAAAAAAAGAGATAAAGACTATACAAAAAATAACACTAGAGACCAATCTCTGATAAATATAAATGTACAATTCCTCAATAAATATTAGCAAACCAAATCCAACAAAACATTAAAAATTATTCACCATGATCAAGTGTGATTTATTGCTGGGATATAAAGGTGGTTCAATATTTGCAAATCAATCAATGTGATATTTCTCAACAAGAGAAATGATTAAAATCATGAAGATTTCATTCAGAAAATGTATTTGGCGATGTACAACATCTATTCCAGAAAAAAATACTCAATAAAGTAGGTTTGTAGGAAACATATCTCAACATAATAAAACCTATATGTAAAAACCCACAACTAACATCATATTCAATGGTTAAATAATTAGAGTTTTTCATGTAAGATCCAGAAGAATACAAGATGTCCATTCTCACCACTTTTATTCACTATATTACTTGAAGTCCTACCCAGAGTAATCACATAAGAAAAAGAAATAAAAGGCATCCAAATGTCTAAGGAAGAAATAAAACTGTCACTATTTACAGATGACGTGATACTATATAAAGAAAAATGGATAGACTCCAACACCAAAAAACTACTAGAACTTATATATGAATTTGAAATTCACAGCATACAAAATCAAAACACAGAAATTTATTGCATTTCTATACACTTATAATTAAGTAGAAGAAATACAAATTAAGAAAACAATCCCATTTATACCTGCACCAATAAGAATAAAATATCTATGAATACTTGACCAAGGAGTTAAGTATTGTACTCTGAAAACTATAAAAACATTGATGAAGCAAATTAAAGACAACAAAATCAAATGGAAAGATATTTTATCCTCATGGATTTGGAGACCAAATATTGATAAATGTCTATACTACCCAAAGCAATCTATGCATATAATGCAATACTTATCAAAACATCAATAGCATTTTTCACAGAACTACAAAAAACAATCCTAAAATTTGTATTGATTAATAGGAGACCCCAAATAACCAATGTAATCTTGAAAAAGAAGAAGAAAATTGGAGATGTTACAATCCCAGATATCAAGATAAACTACAAAGCTGTAATAATTAAAATAATACAGTAATGGGGCAATTTTTAAATTTTTTAAATTTCTGTATCCTTTATTTCTGCTGTAATCTTTATTATTTCTCTTCTCCTGCTTGATTTAGGCTTTATTTGGTGTTCTTTTCCCATCTCCCTTAGGTGCAAGGTTGTACATTTGAGACTTTTCTTCTTTCTTGACGAAGGCCTGTATTGCTATATACCTCCCTCCTAGTACTGCCTTTGCTGTATCCCAAAGGTTTTGAATTGCCGTGTTTTCATTTTCATTTGCTTCCATGTATGTTTTTTATTTCTTCTTTAATTTTCTTATTAAACAATTCATTCTTCAGTAGGATATTCTTTAACTTGTATGCATTTGTGCTCTTTCCAAATTTTTCTTCTGGTTGAATTCAAGTTTCATAGCACTGTGGTCTGAAAATGTGCATTGTATGATCTCAATTTTTTGTACCAGTTAAGACCCGATTTGTGAACCAGTATTGATATATTCTGGAGATTGTTCCATGTGCATTCGAGAAGAATCTGTATTTAGCTGCTTTAAGATGAAATGTTCTGAATGTATCTGTTAAATCCCTCTGGTCCAGTGTGTCATAAAATATCCTTGTTTCTTCAGGAGGGAGTAAGATGGCAGAGGAATAGAGGACCCTATTTCAACCAGTCCTCTGAACTGAGCTGGATATCTACCAGACCACTCGGAACATTCACAAAATAAGCCTGAGATGTAAGAAGATATATCTGAAGCTAACCAAACAGAATAGCCCTGGCAGTTGGTCTCGAGGTATGAAGCAAGGAGCCGTAATTCTGCGGGCAGATATTGGAAGATAAATGGAAGCAGGAGGGAGCCTCTGAGATCCTGCATGGCTGGATCATGAAAGTCTCCTGCCCTGGGGCCCGGGCACAGACTCACAGACCAGAAGCGGCAGGGAAGGGACTTTAGGGCAGCCCCCCAGACTGAAACCTGGAGCTATGGGGGCGCATGTGCAAACTGGGGCAGCTGGCACTTTTAGAAAAACATAGGGCAGAGATTTGCATGGGCCTGGGTGCAAGTGATAGGAGTGCTGCTGTGGGGTGCACAACCCAGGACGCTGTGGTTTTAGCAGCACAGACAGAAATGAAGACAGTGTGGCCTGGAGACCTCACTGAAGTACAGACTGCAATCTCTCTGTTATGAGGCAGAGGTTTGGAAATGGTCACTTCTGCTTTGACTCTCAGAAGAGACACTGAAAGCCACCAGGGAAAGCCACCAGAGAACAAAAGCCACAAAAAAATCAGTTTTCACTGAGCCCATCCCACCTCACAGAGAGCAGGGCAACACTGCCCAAACAGGGTTACCTGAGTAACAGCACAGCAGGCCCTCGCACAGAAGACAGGCTGGAAGAACAAGAGGGTGACAACCCCAAGGTCTCATATATTTCATACATCTTGCTTGGGTTGTGGTCAATAATTTGGACTCTGTACATTCCCTCAAACACCCCTCAACACAATAACTAAGAGGATGACCCCCAAAATAAGAAAGACTCAGAGACTGTGACTTCTGCCAGAGCACTGATGGATATACATATAAACAGGATTTCGGAAATAGAATTCAGGGTAACAGTTACAAAGACAATAGCTAGGATGGTGAAAACGATTAATGGCAACATATACCATCTAAGGGCAGAAATGAGAACTGATCTGGCAGAACTTAAAAATGCTATCAATGAGATCCAATTTCATATAGATATGATAACAGCTTGGGTAAACTAGGCAGAAGAACGAATTAGTGATCTAGAAGACAAACTGATAGAAAAGAAGGAACAGAAGGAGGCCAGGAACAGCTTAAAATACATGACAACAGAGTTAGAGAAATAAGTGACACCATGAAACATTCCAACACCAGAATTATTGGAGTCCCTGAGGGGTGGAGAAAGAGAGAGCACTAGAAGGTATATTTGAGCAAATCGTAACTGAGAACTTCCCTAATCTGGGAAATGAAACAAATATTCGGGTCCTAGAAGCAGAAAGGAGTCCTCCCAAGACCAGGGAGAACAGACCAATGCCCTGGCATGTAATAGTAAAACTCACAAATCTCAGAACCAAGTAAACCATCCTAAAGGCAGGTAGGGAGAAGATATTCCTTACATACAGAGACAGGAACATCAGAATAATGTCAGACCTATCCACAGAGACCTGGCAAGCCAGAAAGGCCTGGCAGACATATTCAGGGTACTAAATGAGAAGAACATGCAGCCAAGAATACTTTATCCAGCAAGGTTGTCATTCAGATTGAATGAGAGATACAGAGCTTCCATTACCCACAGAAATTGAAAGAATATGTGACCACTAAGCCAGCCCTGCAAGAAATATTAAGGGGGGTTCTACAAAAGGAGAAAGACCCCAAGAGTGATATGGAACAGAAATTTACAGACATAATCTATAGAAACAAGGACTTCACAGGGAACATGGTGAAAATAAAATCAAATCTTTCAATAATCACTCTCAACATGAATGGCCTAAATGCTCCAATGAAATGGAACAAGGTTGCAGATTGGATGAAAAGACAGAACCCATCCATATGCTGTCTAAAAGAGATTCATTCTGAACCTAAAGATACATCCAGACTAAAAGTGAAGGGATGGAGAACCATTTTTCATGCCAATGGACCTCAAAAGAAAGATGGGGTAGCAATTCTCATACCAGACAAATTAGATTTCAAGTAAAGACTGTCGTTAGAGATACAGAAGGGCACGATATCATTCTTAAATGTCTATCCAACAAGAACATCTAACAATTGTAAATATCTATGCCCCCAACATGGAAGCAGTCAACTACATATCCCAACTGTTAAATAAATAAAGAGACATATTGATAATAATACGTTAATAGTAGGAGACCTCAACACTGCCCTCTCAGCAATAGGCAGATCATCTAAGCAGGAAATCAACAAACAACCAAGATCTTTTAATGACACATGGGACCAGATGGACCTCATAGATATATACAGAACATCCCACCCTAAAACAACACAATACTCATTTTTCTTGAGCACACATGGAACTTTCGCCAGAATAGAAGACATACTTGGTCACAAATAAGGTCTCAAACAATACCAGAAGATTGAGATTATTCCCTGCATATTCTCAGACAACAATGCTTTGAAACTGGAACTCTATCACAAGAAAAAGTTTGTAAGAAATTCAAATTTTGGAAGCTAAAGACCATCCTACTCAAAAATGTTTGGGTCAACCAGGAAACCAAAGAAGAACTTAAACAATTCATGGAAAACAATGAGAATGAAAACACATCGGTCCAAAACTTATGGGATACTGCAAACAGGGTCCTAAGGGGAAAATACATAGACATCCAAGCTTCTCTCAAAAAATTAGAAAAGTCACAAATACACAAACTATCTTTACACCTTAAAGAACTGGAGAATGATCAACAAATTAAGCATAATTCACACACGAGAAGGAAATAATTAACATTACAGCAGAGATCAATGACTTAGAAACCAGCGATACAGTCGACCACATCAATGAAACTAGAAGCTTGTTCTTTGAAAGAATTAATAAGATCAATAAACCACTGGCCAGACTTATTCAAAAGAAAGGAGAAAGGAACCAAATTAATAAAATTATGAATGAAAAGGGAGCGATCACGACTAACATCAAGGAAATAGAAACAGTTATCAGAAATTATTATCAACAACTCTACGCCAATAAATTAAACAACTTGGAAGAAATGGATGCCTTCCTGGAAACCTATAAGCTCCCAAGACTGAAACGGGAAGAAATTGACAACCTGAGTAGACCAATAACCAGTAAGGAGATGAAGCAGTGATCAAAATTCTCCCAAAAAACAAAGAGGCCAGGGCTTGATGGATTCCCTGGGGAATTCTACCAAACATTCAAAGAAGAAATAATACCTATTTTCCTGAAGCTGTTTCAAAAAAGAGAAACATAAGGAAAGCTTCCAGACTCATTCTGTGAGGCCAGAATACCTTAATAACAAAACCAAACAAAGACCCCATCAAAAAGGATAATTTCAAACCAATATCCCTGATGAATATGGATACCAAAATTCTCAACAAAATCCTAGCTAATAAGATCAAACAGTACATTAAAAGGATCATCCACCAAGACCAAGTGGGATTTATTCCTGGGATGCAGCAGTGGTTCAACATTCGCAAATAAATCAATGTGATAGAACACATTAATAACAGGAGAGAAAACCATATGATCCTCTCAATTGATGCAGGAAATCCATTTGACAAAATACAACATCTTTTCCTGAATAAAACTCTTCAGAGTACAGGGATTGAGGGAACATTCCTCAAGTTCATGAAATCACTCTATGAAAAAACCACAGTGAATATCATCCTCAATGGGGAAAAGCTGAGAGCCTTTCCCTTAAGATCAGGAACATAAGGATGCCCACTCTCACCACTGTTGTTCAGCGTAGTACTAGAATTCCTAACAACAGCAATCAGACAACAAATAGAAATAAATGTATTCAAATTGACAAAGAAGAAGTCAACCTCTCTCTTTTTGCAGATGACATGACACTTTATGTGGAAAACCCTAATGACTCCACTCCTAAATTACTAGAACTCATACAGCAATTCAGTAATGTGGCAGGATACAAAATCAATGCACAGAAACCAGCTGCTTCCCTATACACTAACAATGAAACTGTAGAAAGAGAAGTTAGAGAAACGATTCCATTTACAATAGCACCAAAAACCATAAGATACCTTGGAATAAACCTAACCAATGAGGTAAAGGATCCATACTCCAGGAACTACAGAACACTCATGAAAGAAATTGAAGAAGACATCAAAAGATGGAAAATCATTCCATGCTCATGGATTGGAAGAATAAACATTGTTAAAATGTCTATGCTACCCAGAGGAATCTATACCTTCAGTGCCATCCTGATCAAAATTCCAATGACATTTTTCAAAGTGCTGGAACAAACAATCCTAAAATTTGTATGGAATCAGAAAAGATCCCAAATCGCCAAGGAAATATTGAAAAAGAAAAACAAAGCTGGGGCATCACGTTGCCTGATTTCAAGCTATATTACAAAGCCATGATGGGACAAAAACCACATGGTATTGGCACAAAAACAGACACATAGACCAATGGAATACAAAGATAGCCCAGATATGAACCTGCAACTCTTTGTCAAATAATCTTTGAGAAAGCAGGAAAAAATATGTATTGGAAAAAGAAAGTCTCTTCAATAAATGGTGCTGGGAAAATTGGAC
This sequence comes from Callorhinus ursinus, assembly GCF_003265705.2. Lineage (NCBI taxonomy): Eukaryota > Metazoa > Chordata > Mammalia > Carnivora > Otariidae > Callorhinus > Callorhinus ursinus. The sequence goes on along the minus strand of NW_027397192.1, from coordinate 477,552 downwards.
AGCTATATACAGAAGAATGAAACTCAACCATTCATTTACACTATAAAGATAAACACAAAATAGATGAAATTTTCTATATTTCTTAAAGACTATTTTTATTTTAGTGATAGAGAGAGAGTATTACTGGTAGGGGCAGAGGGAGAGGGATAGAGAATCTGAAGCAGAATTTGTGTTGAGAGTGGAGACTAATGTGGGGCTTGATATCACGACATTGAGATCATGACCTGACTTGAAACCTAGAGTAAGGTGGTTAACTGACTGCACCACCCAGGTGCCCCAGAAAACTAAAACATATTGATGAAAGAAATACTAATGACATAAATGGAAATATATCCTATGCCCATTGTTTGGAAGAGCCAGTATTGTTAAAATGTCTACACTACCCAAAGTAATCTACAGATTCAATGTGATTCCTATCAAAATACCAATAGTATTTTTAACAGAAATAAAACAATAAAAAATCCTAAAATTAGTTGGAACCACAGAAGAACCTAAACTGATAAATCTTAAGGAAGAACAAACCTGGAGGAATCACAACCCCAGATTTTAAACTACCCCACAAAGCTATACTAATCCAAACATAATGGTAGTAGCACAAAAATACACACAAAGATCAATAGAATAGAATGGAGACCCCAGAAATATACTGACACATATATGGTCAATTAATCTATGACAAGGAAGACAAAAATATACAATAGGAAAAGAATGTCTTTTCAATGAATGGTGCTGGAAAACTGGACAGCTACATGCAAAGAATGAAACTAGACCACTTTTTTACACCATACACAAAAATAAAACTTAAAATGGATTAAAGACCTAAATGTGAAACCTGAAACAATAAAAACCACAAGAGTACATAGCCAGTAATCTTTTGGACATCAATCTTAACAATATTTTCTTGACACCTGTGCCCAGGCAAGGAAAACAAGAACATAAGCAAACAACTGGGAATACATCAAACTAAAAAAAAAAAAAAAAAAAAGAGTTTTTTTTGTGGCAAGGAGAACCTTCAGCAAAACAAAAAGACAACCTACTAAATGGGATAAGATATTTGCAAATTATATATGAAATAGGTATTAATACCCCAAATATACCAGAAACTCATACAACCCAACACTAAAAAAAAAGGAATCCACTTAAAATGGGCAGAAAAGATTCTGGGGGAAAGTGGTAGAGTAGGAGGAACCTGAGTTCACCACCATCCCATGTTTACAACTAGATATCATCCACATCCATGTAAATAAACCAGAGTCTTATCTAAATACTGGCAAAACAAACTCCACAACTAAATATAAAGAAGCTGCATCTGAAAGGTTAGGGAGGTCAGAAAGGCAGAGGGAGCCTTCCCAAAGTAAGGAGGGAGAGGCACAGCTGAGAGGGAAGAGAAATAGGATCTCATGTTATAGATCTCACACTCTGAAGGCTAAAGTCCGTAACATTTAGCTTTAAAAACCAGAGAGGAGGAATTCCATGAGTTTGTATAAACAGTGGAACTTGAAACCTAGAACTTTAAAAGTCAGCTAGTAGCACATGAGAGTGCCTGGAGGACAAGTGATAGCTAGGTCGCCATAGGTAACAGTGTGTACAGAAAGGCAACATAAGGAGGAGAAGCAAGATGGCAGAGGACTAGTAGACCTAAATTTTTTCTGGTCCTATGAATTCAGCTAGAGAGGTATCAAACCATTCTGAACACCTACGAACTCAACAGGAGATAGAAGAAAAGAATAGAAGCAAACCTCTGAATAGAAAAGCGACCACTTTATGGAAGTTTCGGGTCTCTTCTGATTTGTTTAGTGTATATTTTCATGGGGTTGTTGTACCCCTGTAAGCATTTTATACTCTCATTCATCTATTCGCCTCTGGACAAATGACAAGATGGAAAAAAATCACCTCAAAAAAAAAAAAAAAAGAACAAGACGCAGTACAGACTGCCAGAGACCTAATCAATCTGGACATTAGTAAAATGTCAGAACTAGAGTGCAGAATGAAAATTATAATGATACTAGATGGGCTTGAAAAAAGCATGGAAGATACTAGAGAAACCCTTAGTGGAGAAATAAAAGAACTAAAATCTAACCAAGTCGAAATCAAAAAGGCTATTAATGAGGTGCAATCAAAAATGGAGGCTCTAACTGCTAGGATAAATGAAGCAGAAGAGAGAATTAGTGATACAGAATACCTAATGATGGAGAATAAAGAAGCTGAGAAAAAGAGATAAACAGCTACTGGATCACGACGGCAGAATTCGAGACAAAAGTGGTACCATAGGATGAAACAATATTAGAATAATTGGGATCCCAGAAGAAGAGAGAAAGAGAGGGGCAGCAGGTATATTGGAGCAAATTATAGCAGAGAACTTCCCTAATTTGGGGAAGGAAACAGGCATCAAAATCCAGGAGGCACAGAGAACACCCCGCAAAATAAAAAATAAAATAAGTCAACACCCCGACATCTAATAGTAAAACTTACAAGTCTCAGAGACAAAGAGAAAATCCTGAAAGCAGCTCGGGACAAGAGGTCTGTAACCTACTATGGTAGAAACATTAGATTGGCAGCAGACCTATCCACAGAGACTTGGCAGGCCAGAAAGGACAGGCATGATATATTCAGAGCACTAAACAAGAAAAATATGCAGCCAAGAATACTATGTCCGGCTAGGCTTTCACTGAAAAAAGAAGCAGTGATAAAAAGCTTCCAGGTCAAACAAAAATTAAAAGAATTTGCAAACATGAAACTAGCCCTACAAGAAGTATTGAAAGGGGTCCTTTAAGCAAAGAGAGAGCCTTAAAGTAATATAAACCAGAAAGAAATAGAGACAATATACAGTAACAGTTACTTTACAAGCAATACAATGGCACTAAATTCATATCTTTCAATAGTTACCTTGAATGTAAATGGGCTAAATGCCCCAATCAAAAGACACAGGCTATTAGATTGGATGAAAAAAAAAAAAGAAGACCATAGAAATACTGCCTGCAAAAGACTCATTTTAGAACCAAAGACACCTCCAGATTGAAAGTGAGGGGGTGGAATACTATTTACGATGCTAATGGACATCAAAAGAAAGCTGGGATGGCAATCCTTATATCAGAAAAATTGGATTTTAAACCAAAGACTATAATAAGACATGAGGAAGGACACTATATCCTACTGAAAGAGTCCATCCAACAAAAAGATCTAACACTTGTAAATATCTATGCCCGTAACATGGGAACAGCCAGTTATATAAATCAATTAATAACAAAATCAAAGAAACACATGAACAACAATACAATAATATTAGGGAACTTTCACACCCCCCTCACTGAAATGGACAGATCATCTAAGCAAAAGATCAACAAGGAAATAAAGGCTTTAAATGACACACTGGACCAAATGGACTTCACAAATATATTCAGAACATTCCATCCCAAAGCAACAGAATACACATTCTTCTCTAGTGCCCATGGAACATTCTCCACAATAGATCACGTCCTGGGTCGCAAATCAGTTATCAACTGGTACCAAAAGATTGGGATTATTGACTGCATATTTTTGGAACAAAATGCTTTGAAACTAGAGCTCAATCACAAGACGAAAGTCGGAAAGAACTCAAATACATGGAGGCTAAAGAACATCCTACTAAAGAGTGAATGGGCCAACCAGGAAATTAAAAAGAATTAAAAAATTCATGGAAACCAATGAAAATGAAAACACAACTGTTCCAAATCTTTGGGATGCAGCAAACGCAGTCATTAGAGGAAAGTATATAGCAATACAAGCCTTTCTCAAGAAACAAGAAAGGTCTCAAATACACAACCTAACCCTACACCTAAAAGAGCTGGAGAAAGAACAGCAAATAAAGCCTAAGCCCAGCAGGAGAAGAGAAATAATAAAGATCAGAGCAGAAACCAAAGAAATAGAATCCAAAAGAACAGTAGAACAAATCAACGAAACTAGGAGCTGGTTCATTGAAAGAATTAATAAGATTGATAAACCCCTGGCCAGACTTATCAAAAAGAAAAGAGAAATGACCCAAATAAATAAAATCATAAATGAAAGAGGAGAGATCACAAACAACTCCAAAGAAATACAAACAGTTATAAGAACATATTATGAGCAACTCTATGCCAGCAAATTAGATAATCTAGAAGAAATGGATGCATTCCTAGAGATGTATAACCTACCAAAACTGAACCAGGAAGAAATAGAAAACCTGAACAGACCCATAACAACTAAGGAAATTAAAGCAGTCATCAAAAATCTCCCAACAAACAAAAGCCCAGTGCCAGATGGCTTCCCAGGGGAATTTTACCAAACATTTAAAGAAGAATTAAAACCTATTCTTCTGAAACTGTTCCAAAAATTAGAAATGGGAGGAAAACTTCCAAATCCAATATGTGAGGCCAGCATTATCTTGATCCCAAAATCAAAGGACCCATCATAAAGGAGAATTAGAGACCAACATCCCTGATGAACATGGATGCAAAAATTCTCACCAAAATACTCGTCAATAGGATCCAACAGTACATTAAAAGGATTATTCACCACGACCAAGTGGGATTTATTCCTGGGCTGAAAGGTTGGTTCAACATCCACATATCAATCAATGTGATACAATATATTAATAAAAGAAAGAACAAGAACCATACGATCCTCTCAATAGATGCAGAAAAAACATTTGACAAAGTACAGCATCCTTTCTTGATTAAAACTCTTCAGAGTGTAGGGATAGAGGATACATACCTCAATATCATAAAAGCCATCTATGAAAAACACACAGTGAATATGATTCTCAATGCGGAAAAACTGAGAGCTTTCCCCCTAAGTTCATGAGCAGGGCAGTCGTGTCCATTATCACCACTGCTATTCAACATAGTACTAGAAGTCCTAGACACCGCAATCAGAAATCAAAAAGAAATAAAAGGCATCCGAATTGGCAAAGAAGAAGACAAACTCTCACTCTCGTGGATTGGAAGAACAAATATTGTGAAAATATTGTGACAATGTCAATGCTACCTAGAGCAATCTACACATTTAATGCAATCCCTATCAAAATACGATCATTTCTCCCAGAGCTGGAACAAACAATCCTAAAATTTGTATGGAACCAGAAAAGAGCCTGAATAGCCAGAGGAATGTTGCAAAAGAAAAGCAAGGCTGGTGGCATCACAATTCTGGACTTCAAGCTCTATTACAAAGCTGTTATCATCAAGACCGTGAGGTACTGGCACAAAAACAGACACTTAGATCAATGGAACAGAATAGAGATCCCAGAAATGGACCCTCAATTCTATGGTCAACTCGTCTTTGACAAAGCAGGAAAGAATGTCCAGTGGAAAAAAGACAGTATCTTCAACAAATGGTGTTGGGAAAATTGGACAGCCATATGCAGAAGAATGAAACTGGACCATTTCCTTACACCACACACAAAAATAGTCTCAAAATGGATGAAAGACCTCAATGTGAGACAGGAATCTATCAAAATCCTTGAGGAGAACACAGGCAACAAACTCTTCGATCTCAGCGACAGCAACTTCTTCCTAGAAACATCACCAAAGGCAAGGGAAGCAAGGGTAAAAATGAACTATTGGGACTTCATCAAGATAAAAAGCTTTTGCACAGCAAAGGAAACAGTCAACCAAACCAAAAAACACCCGATAGAATGGGCAAAGAAATTTTCAAATGACATATCAGATAAAGGCTAGTATCCAAATTCTATAAAGAACTTACCAAACTCAACACCCAAAGAACAAATAATCCAATCAAGAAATGGGCAGAAGACATGAAAAGACATTTCTGCAAAGAAGACATCCAAATGGCCAACATACACATGAAAAAGTGCTCAACATCGCTCGGCATCAGGGAAATCCAAATCAAAACCTCAATGAGATACCACCTCACACCAGTCAGAATGGCTAAAATTAACAAGTCAGGAAATGACAGATGTTGGCAGGGATGCGGAGAAAGGGAACCCCTCCTACACTGTTGGTGGGAATGCAAGCTGGTGCAGCCACTCTGGAAAACAGTATGGAGGTTCCTCAAAAAGTTGAAAATAGAGCTACCCTACAACCCAGCAATAGCACTACTGGGTATTTATCCCAAAAGTACAAATGTAGTGATCCAAAGGGGTTCATGCACCCCAATGTTTATAACAGTAATGTCCACAATAACCAAACTTGCAAAGAGCCAAGATGTCCAACAACAAATGAGTGGATAAAGAAGAGGTGGTACACACACACACACACACACACACACACACACACACACACACTGGAATATTATGCAGCCATCAAAAAAAAAAAAACCCAAATCTTGCTATTTGCAATGATATGGATGGAATTAGAGGGTATTATGCTAAGTGAAAATGTCAATCAAAGAAAGACAAGTATCATATGACCTCACTGATATGAGGAATTCTTAATCTCAGGGCACAAACTGTGGGTTGCTAGAGTGGTCAGGGCTAGGAGCGATGGGATGGCTGGATGATGGACACTGGAGAGGGTATGTACTATGGTGAACGCTGTGAACCATTTAAGGCTGATGAATCACAGACCTGTACCTCTGAAACAAATAATGGATTATATGTTTAAAAATAATAATAAGAAGAAGATAGTAGGAAGGGAAAAATGAAGGGGGCGAAATCGGAGGGAGAGACAAACCATGAGATACTATGGAGTCTGAGAAACAAACTGAGGGTTTTAGAGGGGAGGGGGTGGGAGGATGGGTTAGTCCAGTGATGGGTATTAAGGAGGGCATGTATTGAATGGAGCACTTGGTGTTATACGCAAACCATGAATCATGGAACACTGCATCAAAAACTAATGATGTAATGTATAGTGAGTAACATAACATAATAAAATAAAATTGAGGTAAAAGAGAAAGAAAGGCAACATAAAAATGCCTATTAAACAACAACGAAGGGCAATAAGGAGACAGATTTTTTTAATGCCAGTGTCTGAGGGCATGGGAGACTTTTCTTAAAATGAGAGAATTGGCAGGCACTATTATCCCCCCACCCCCAGCATAAACAGAAATACCTGTGGGAGGCAGGGCTGCACAGACACTGGCTGCTTGACCTGCTAGCATTGGCCCATGCCCATGATTCTCACTGAGATCTTGCTCACACCACACTAGCTAGCCTGGGTTCAGGGCAAAAGTTTTTAAAGACACATGCACCACCTGCCCAAATGCTGGGCACATAGCTATCACAATGCACCACATGCAGCTGCCAAGCTGTGCCCAACCACATATTCCAGCCACCATTGCACATAGGGCCTATCTGTACATATCTATCACCATGTGCCTATCCCAGCTTCACAACCCTAGCCTTCCTGGCACACAGTCTTAGCTGTTGCAGCATGTGGGGAGCCAGCATAGGATGAGTGACTCAGTGCAAATTTTGCTAATATGGCCAATTCACCCCCAATTTCCCAGGTGAGCATACCCCCTCAAGCTGACATGCCTGGGTCCCACTGACACCACTAGAACAAGCACAGCCCACAACAGACAGAGAATCAGTGCAGATGACTGCAGTGAAAGGAAAGCAATTCAGGCATAAGCAACATGCGTAGGATACTCTCCTAAAGTTCCAAGTTCCGGTGAAATGGGGACACTGAACTCCAGGGCACTCAAGGCCCTCTTCTTCTTCATAAAGTCACTACTTTCAAGTGCAGAAGACATAGCTGACTTTCTTAACAAACAGAGACAGATACAGAAAGGCAGACAAAATGAGGAAACAGAGAAATTTATCTTAAATGAAAGAATAAGACAAGGCCATGGCAATAGATATAAGCACAACTTATAAGTATTAATCATGATAGAGAATTTAAAACAATGATCATAAGGACACTCACTGGACTTGTGAAGACAGTGGAATAGCATTAACATAGAAATAAGGAATAACATAGCAGAGATGAAGGGGTTAATAAAAGAAATGAAAAACACACTTGATGGAATTAACAGCAGGATAGAAGAAGCAGAGGAACAAATTACTGACCTTGAAGACCAAGTAATGGAAAGGAATCAAGATGAACAAAAGAGAGAAAGAGAGAATTATGGAACATGAGAATAGACTTAGGGACCTCAGTGACTAACATTAAAATTAGAGGAGTCTTTGAAGAAGAGAGAGAAAAAGCGGCAGAAAATTTATTGAAGGAAAAATGGCTGAAAATTTCCCTAATCCTGGGAAGAAAAGAGATATCCAGATCCAGGAACCACAGAGAACCCCCATCAAAATCGACAAAAGAAGACTCACACCAGACATATTGTAAATAAAATGGCACAATATGGTGATAAAGAAAAAAAAAATTAAAAAGCAACCAGACAAAAGAAGACAGTAACATACAAGAGAAAACCCATAAGGCTAGGAAGATATTTTTCAACAAATATTTTGAAAGACAGAATGAAATGGCATGATATATTCAAAGTGCTGAATGGGAAAAATCTGTAGCTAGGAATGATCTATCCAGAAAGGCTATCATTCAGAATACAAGGACACAGAGGTGAGGGGCAAGATGGCAGAGGAGTAGAGGACTTTGTTTCAAAAGGTCCCCAGAATTTAGCTGGATATCTAGTAAACCATTCCGAACACCCACAAAATCAGCTTGAGATGTAACAATATATACCTGGACCTCTACAAGCAGAAAAACACCACCTGTCATGAGGTACGAAGGGTGGAGTCTTGATTTTGTGGGCAGATATCAGAGGATAAGCAGAAGGGGGAGGGAGCTGCCATAAGCTGGCCCCTGGAAAGTGATATAACACTGGAACACAAAAGCATCCTGCGCCGGAGGACCAGGGGAAAACTTTCAAAGCAATAGTGGCTGGGAAGGGCTTTAGAGCAGCTCTCAAACAGGATCCAGGAGCTGCGGGGATACATGCGAGAACCTGAGACGGCTCACGGTTTTAGATGCACAAGGGGCAGAGACAAGCCTGGACTCCTGGATCGACCACTGAAAAGGTCGCTTTGCGCATGCACTGATCTTGGGAGGCTGCGGTTTTCAATAGCACTTACAGAAATGGAGACTGTGTGATCTGGAGGGTTCTCTAGAGAGAAGAGGAGACTGATTTCTCTGCCCTGGGACAGAGGTCTGGGTGAGGCCATTTTTAGCTCTGACCCTTAGAAAAAGTGCGGAAGGCCACCAGAGAACAAAACCTCAAAAAAAGTTTTCACACAGCCCAGCCCCCTGACAGGGGCAGAGGAACTCTGCACAAGCAGGGTTGCCTGGGAAACAGTGCTGCAGGCCCCTACCTCAGAAGACAAGCTGGAAGAACAAGAGGATAACAACCCTAAGATCCCCATAAAATGGGTGCATCTTGCCTGGATCATGGTTGATATTTTGGGCTTTGTACATTCCTTCAACTACCCCTCAACAGAATGAATAGGAGGAGGAACTCCCAACAAAGAATAGAACCAGAAACAATGGCCTCCGCCACAGACTTAATGGATATGGATATAAGCAAGATGTCAGAGAAAGACTTCAGGGTAGCAATTATGAAGTCAATATCTAGGCTTGAGAAATGTATTAGTGACAATATAGAATCTCTAAGGGCAGAAATGAGAGCTAATGAGGCCAAACTTAAAAATGCTATGAATGAGATGCAGTCTGAACTGGATACTCCAACAGCTAGGGTAAATGAGGCAGAAGAATGAATTAGTGATCTAGAAGACAACCTGATAGGAAGGAAGAAAGCCAAGGAGGCCTGGGATAAACAGCTAGAAGCCCATGAGAACAGACTTAGATCAATGATGCCATGAAATGTTCTAATGTCAGAATTATTGGGATCCCTGAGGGGGTGGAGAAAGAGAGAGAACTAGAAGGTATATTTGAGAAAATTGTAGCTGAGAACTCCCCAGTCTGGGGAATGAAACAAGCATTCATGTCCTAGAGGCACAGAGGACCCCTCCCAAGATCAAGGAGAACAGACCAATGCCCTGGCATGTAATAGTAAAACTCGCAAATCTCAGAACCAAGGAAACCATCTTAAGGGCACTTAGGGGGAAGAGATTTTTTTATGTGCAGAGGGAGGAACAACAGAATAACATCAGACCTATCCCAGAGACCTGGCAAGACAGGGCTGGCAAGACATACTCAGGGTACTAAATGAGAAGAACATACAGCCAAGAATACTTTATCTGGCAAGGCTGTCATTCAGAATGGCTGGAGAGATAAAGAGCTTCCAGGATCAGAAGAAACTGAAAGAATATGTCACCACCAAGCCAACCCTGCAAGAAATACTAAGGGGGGTTCTATAAAAGAAGCAAGACTCCAAGAGTAATAATGACCAGATATTAACAGAAATAATCTTGAGAAACAGGGACTTCACAGGCAACATGATGGCAATAAAATCATATCTTTCAATAGTTACTCTCAATGTGAACAGCATAAATGCTACCATAAAACCGCACAGGGTTGCAGATTGGATAAAAAGACAGGATCCATGCATAGGATGTCTACAAGAGACCCATTTTGAACCTAAAGACACCTCCAGACTGAAAATGAGGGGATGGAGAACAATTTTTCATGCCAAAAGACATCAAAAGAAAGCTGGGGTAACAATTCTCATATCAGGCAAATTAGATTTTAAACCAAGGACTGTATTAAGAGATGCAGAGGGACACTGTATCATACTTAAAGGGTCTATCCAACAAGAAAATTTAACAATTGTAAATATCTATGCCCCCAACATGGGAGCAGCCAACTACATAAGCCAGCTGTTAACCAAAATAAAGAATCATATCAACAATAACAGATTAATAGTAGGAGACCTCAACACTGCCCTCTCAGAAATGGACAGATCATCTAAGCCGAAAATCAACAAGAAACAACAGCTTTGAATGACACATTGGACCAGATATATACAGAACATTCCACCCTAAAACAACAGAATACTCATTCTTCTGGAATACACATGGAACTTTCTCCAGAATAGACCACATATTGGGTCACAAATCATGTCCCAGCCGATACCAGAAGATTGAGATTATTCCCTGCATGTTATCAGACCACAATGCCTTGAAACTGGAACTCAATCACAAGAAAAAATTTGGAAGGAATTCAAACACTTGGAAGTTAAAGAGCATCCTGCTAAAGAATGATGTGTTATAAAATGTATACTTAATATGTGAGGAGCAAAGGGTAAAGAAAGGGTTCAAAATTAAACAACCATCAAGTTAATATAGACTGCTATATGCAAGTAGGTTATATACAAAAATAATGGTAATAATACCTCAAAAGCCACAAATAAAAAGTAACCTCACATATATCACTAAAGAAAATAAGGAAAACATGAAAGAGAAAGATAAGAAAAAAATCAGATAACATCTTCAGAAACAACAAAACAAATAATAAAATGACAATAAATACCTATCTATCAGCAATTACTTTGAGTGTAAATGGACTAAATGCTCCAGTCAGAGGTCATAGGGTGACAATGGATAAAAAAAAAGACCCATCTATATGATGCCAATAAGAGACTCATTTTAGACCTAAATTCACCTGCAGATTGAAAGGGAGAGGATGGAGGAACATCTATCATATGCATGGAGGTTAAAAGAAAGCCCTAATAGCAATATTTATATAGAAAAAAATATACTTTAAAACAAAAACTGTAACAAGAGATGAAGAAGTGTACTGTACCATAATAAATGGGACAATCCAATAAGAAGATATAACAATAGTAAATATTTATGCACATAATATAGGAGCACCCAAATACATAAAACCATTAATAACAAATATAAAGGAACCAACTGATAATAATACAACACAGTAGGGGATTTTAACACCCCACTTACATCAATGGACAGATCATCTAAACAGAAAATCAACAAGTAAACAATAGATTTGAATGGCACACTGGACCAAATGGATTTAACAGATATACTCATGATATTCCACCCTAAAACAAGAGAATATATATTCTTTTCAAGTGCACATGGAACATTCTCCAGAATAGGTCACATATTAGCCCACAAAACAAGCATCACCAAATTCAAGAAAATCAGTCATACCATGCAACGTTTCTGACCACACTATGAAACTAGATGTAAACCATAAGATAAAATCTGGAAAGACAACAAATACATGGAGATTAAACAGCATGCTACTAAACAATGAAGGAGTCAATGAGGAAATAAGTGAAGAAATAAAAAAGTACAAGGAACCAAATTAAAATGAAAACACAATGGTCCAAACATTTGGGATGCAGCTGAAGCTGTTCTAAGAAGGAATTTTACAGCAATACAGACCTACCTCAAGAAGCAAGAACAATTTCAAGTAAACAACCTAACCTCACACCTAGAGTAACTGGGAAATGAACAAAAAACAACATTTAAACCAGCAGAAAGAAGAAATAATAGAGATTAGAACAGAAATAAGTGGTATATAAACTTAAAAAATTGAAAATAATCAATGAAACAAGGGGCTGGTTCTTTGAAAAAAATCAATAAAACTGATAAACCTATAGCCAGATTATCCAAAAAAGATAAAAAAAAAGAAAGGACTCATATAAATAAAATTGCAAATGAGAGAGGAGAAATAACAACCAAAATGATAGAAATACAAACAAGTATAAGAAAACATAGTGAAAAACTATATGCCAACAAATTGGACAACCTAGAAGAAATGGATAAATTCCCAGAAACACATAAACTACCAACACTGAAAAAGGAAAAAAATATGGAAAATTGGAACAGATTGATAATCAGCAATGAAATTGTATCAATAATCAAAAAACTTACAATAAACAAAAGTCCAGGAACACATGATTTCACAGGAAAATTCTACCAAACATTTAAACAAGAGTTAATACCTATTATTCTGAACATATTTTTTAAAAAATTAAAAAAGAGGCAGAATTTCCAAATTCATTCTATGAGGACAGCATTACCCTGATACAAAAACCATATAAAGACATCATTAAAGGAAAACTACAGACTAATATCTCTGATGAACATAGATGCAAAATCATCAACAAAATACTAGAAAATGAAATCCAACAATACATTTAAAAAAGCATTCACCACAATAAAATGGGACTTCCTCCTGCGTTGCAATGTGGCTCAAAATTCACAAATCAACTAACATGATACATCACATCAATGAGAAAGGATAAAAACCATATGATCATTTCAATAGATTCAGAAAACTCATTGACAAACTACAACATCCAGTTACGATAAAAAAAAACACACACACACAACAAAATAGGTTTAAAGAGAACATACTTCAACATAATAAAGGCCTTACATGAAAAATTCACAACTAACATGATACTTAATGGGGAAAACTGAGAGGTATTCTCATATGATCAGGAATGAGACAAGGATGTTCACTGTCACCACTTTTATTTAACATAGTACTGGAAGTCCTAGGCACAGCAATGAGACAACAAAAAGAAATAAAGGCATTCAAATCAGTAAGAAGTATAATTTTCACTATCTGCAGATGACATGATACTATATATATTTTATATATATACATATAAATATATATACTTTATTTTCTATATATACTATATATAGAAAACACAATTTTTTGATGGATCAAAAAATTCTAGGACAAATAAACAAATTCAGTAAAGTCACGGGATACAAAAATCGATGTATAAAAATTTGTTGTATTTCTATACAACAACAATGCAGCAGCACAAAAAGAAATTAAGAAAACAATCCCACAAACAATTGCACCCAAAATAAGATACTTAGAATTAAACCCAACGAAAGGGGTGAAAGACCTGTACTCTGAAAACTATAAAACACCATTAAAAGAAATTGAAGATGACACAAAGAAATGGAAAGATATTTGAAGTTCATGGATTGGAAGAACAAATATGGTTAAAATGTCACTACTACCAAATGCAATATACACATTTAATAAAATGCCTATCAAAATACCAATAGAGTTTTCACAGAGCTAGAATAAACAATCATAAGATGTGTATGTAACAACCAAAGACATCCAATAACGTAAGCAACCTTGCAAAATAAAAGGCAATGCTCAAGGTATCTCAATTCCAGACCTCACGTTATATTACAAGGCTGTAGTAATTAAAACAGTATGGTACTGGCACAAAGATAGACACATACATCAATAGAACAGAATAGAAATCTAATAAATGAAGCCACAACTATATGGTCAATTATTCTTTGACAAAGCAGGAAAGAATTTCCAATAGGAAAAGGACATTCAACAAATGGTGTTGGGGAAACGCGATAACATAATCTAAAACAAAGAAACTGGATGATATTGCTACACCATAGACAAAAATAAATACAAAAAGGATTAAAGAGCTAAATGTGAGACCTGACCCCATAAAATTCTTAAAAGAGAACACATAGAGTAACATCTTTGACATCTGTTGTAGGAACTTATTCTAGATAGGTCTCCTGATGCAAGGGAAACAAAAGCAAATATAAATGATTGTGACTACATCAAAATAAAAAGCTTCTGCACAGTGAAGTAAACAATCAACAAACACAAAAGCAAACTATGGAACGGAAGAAAATAATTTCAAATGATTTATTTGATAAAGGACTAGTATCTAAAATATATAGAGAGAAATTATAAAATTCAACCCCCAAAAAACAATCCAATTAAAAATGGGCAGAAGACATGAACAGTAGTTTCTCCAAAGAAGACACACAGAAGGCAAAAAGACACATGAAAAGATGCTCAACATCACTTATCATCAGGGAAATGCAAATCAAAACTACAATGAGATATCACCTCATATGTGTCAGAATGGTTACAAACACCAACACAAGAAATAGGTTTTGGTGAGGATGTGGAGAAAAAGAAACACTGCGCACTGTTTTTGGGAATGCAAACTGGTGCAGCCACTGAAAAACATTATGGAGAGTTCTTACAAAGTGAAAAAAAGGAACTAACCTGTTACCAGCAGTCGCACTCTTGAGTCGGTATCCAAAGAATACAAAATCACTAATTCAAAAAGATATATGCACCATGACGTTTTTTGAAGCAATATTATTTTAATATTTTAATTTATTTATTTGGGAGACAGAGAGAGAGAGGGCATGAGTGGGGGGGAGGGGCAAAGGGAGAGGGAGAAGCAGGCTCTCCGTTGAGCAAGGAGCCAATGTGGGACTCAATCCCAGGACACTGGAATCATGACCTGAGCCGAACGCAGACGTTTAACCAACTGAGCGACCCAGGTGCCCTGAAGCCTTATTTAAAATAGCCAAAATAGGGTGTCTGGGTGGCTCAGTTGGTTAAGTGTCGGGAGCCATGAGCAACAAAGGGGTTAATCGGGTAGAGCAAAGG
>NW_027397192.1:411937-462273 GCF_003265705.2 Callorhinus ursinus | reverse complement strand
ATTCTCTTACCCTCACCCCTGTTCGACCTTGCACGCGGGCCGTGGCAGTTAAGCGACTGCCTTCGGCTCAGGTCAAGATCCTGGAGTCCCGGGATCAAGTCCCGCATCGGGTTCCCTGCTCAGCAGGGAGTCTGCTTCTCCCTCTGACCCTCTTCCCTCTCGTGCTCTCTGTCTCTCATTCTCTCCCTCTCAAATAAATAAAATCTTTAAAAAAAACTAAAATAAAATAGCCAAAATATGGAAACAGGTCAAGTGTTCATCAATTGATGAATGGATAAAAAAGAGGTATATAGAGGAGGGGAGAAAAGATGGTGGAGGAATAGGGGACCCCATTCCTACTGGTCCCGGGAATTGAGCTGGATATCTACCAGAACACTCTGAGCACCCATGAAATCAGCCTGAGATGTAAGATCTAGATCTCTACAAACAGAATCTCACAGATGGTTGGTTTCAGGGTATGAAGTGGGGAGCCCTGATTCTGCAGGCAGATATTGGATGATAAATGGCAGCAAGAGGAAGCCTGGCTGTGGGGATCCGACATGCCTGGTGAGCGACAGCCTCACATGCGAGGGACAGGGCACAGACTCGCAGACTGGTAGCAGCTAGGAAAGGAGTTTAGGGCAGCCCACGGGATGGAAACCAGGGGCAGCAGGGTCGCACGTGCAAACTGGGAGCAGATGGCAGTTTTAGAAGCACAAAGGGCAGAAACGCACCCTGACTTGGAGGCAGAACTGGGGGAGCTGCTGAGGGGTGCACAACCCAGGGCGGGGCAGTTTACAGCAACAGAGACAGAAATGGAGATAATGTGGCCTAGAGAGCTCACTGAAGAACAGACTGCAATCTCTCTGCTCTGAGGCAGAGGGTTGGAAACGGTCTCTTCTGCTCTGACTCACGGAGGAGACTCAGAAAGCTGCCAGGGAAAGCAGCCAGAGAACAAAAACCACAAAAACTGGTTCCACTGAGCCCATCCCCTGCTACAGGGGGGGCAGGGCAACCATGCACAAACTGGGTTGCCTGAATAACAGGGTGGCAGGACCCTCTCACAGAAGACAGGCTGGGAAAACAAGAGGTCAACAACCTTAAGGCCTCTAGAAAACAGGTGCATCTTGCTTGGGTTCTGGTCAATAATTTGGACTCTATACATTTCCTCAGCCACCCATCAACAGAATGACTAGGAGGAGGAACCCCCAAAATAGGAAAGACACAGAGATTGTGATTTATACCACAGATTTACAAATGAATGCAGATATAAACAAGATGTCGGAGTTGGAATTCAGGCTAAAAATTGTGAAGAAAATAGCTAGAATGGAGAAATCAATTAATGGCAGCATAAAGTCTCTAAGGGCAGAAATGAAAACTGAATTGGCAGAACTTAAAAATACTATCAGTGATATCCAATCTAATATAGATAATCTAACAGGAGAGTAAGTGAGGCAGAAGAATGAATCGGTGACCTGGAAGACAATTTAATAGATAAAAAGGGAAAGGAAGCCAAGGAAAAACAACTCAGAATCCATGAAAATAGAATCAGAGAAATAAGTGACACTATGAAGTGTTCCAATGTTAGAATTATTGGGATCCCAGAGGGAGTGAAGAGAGAGAGAGAGGCCGAGAAGATATATTTGAGCAAATCGTAGCTGAGAACTTTCCTAATCTTGGGAATGAAACAAACATTCATGTCCTTCAGGCAGAGAGGACCCCTCCCAAGATCAAGGAAAACAGGACAACACCCCGGCATGTAATAGTAAAACTTGCAAATCTTAGAACTAAGGAAACCATCTTAACGGCACTTAAGGGGACAAGGTTCCTTACGTACAGAGGGAGGAACATCAGAATAACGTCAGACCTATCCACAGAGACCTGGCAAGCCAGAAAGGGATGGCAAGACTATTCAGGATACTAAACGAGAAACTGCAACCAAGAATATTTTATCCAACAAGGCTGTCATTTAGAATGGAAGGAGAGATACAGGGCTTCCACGACTGGCAGAAACTGAAAGAGTATGTGACCACTAAGCCGGCACTGCAAGAAATATTAAGGGGGGGTTATATAAAAGGAGAAAGACCCCAAGAGTGATATGCAACAGAAATTTACAGGGACAATCTATAAAAACAAGGTCTTTACAGACAATATGATGACAATTATTTCATATCTTTTAATAATCACTCTAAACGTGAATGGCCTAAATGCTCCCATAAAACGGCACAAGGCTGCAGATTAGATAAAAACAGAGGACCCATCCATATGCTGTCTACAAGAGATTCATTTTGAGCCTAAAGATACATCCACCGAAAGTAAAGGGATGGAGATCCATCTTCCATGCCAGCAGACCTCAAAGGAAAGCTGGGGTAGCAATTCTTATATCAGACAAATTAGATTTTAAACTACAGTCTGTAGAGACACAGAAGGACACTATATCATTCTTAAAGGGTCTGTCCAACAAGAAGATCTAACAATTGTAAATATCTATGCCCCCGACTTAGGAACAGGCATCTACATAAGCCAACTGTTAACCAAAATAAAGAGTCATATTGATAACAATACGTTAATTGTAGGAGACCTCAATACTCCACTCTCAGCAATGGACAGATCATCTAAACAGAATATCAACAAGGAAACAAGAGCTTTGAATGATACACTGGACCAGATGGACCTCATAGATCTTTACAGAACATTCCACCCTAAAAAAAGAGAATACTCATTCTTCTCAAGTGCACATGGAACTTTCTCCAGAATAGACCACATACTGGGTCACAAATCAGGTCTCAACCGATACCAAAACATTGAGATTATTCCCTGCATATTCTCAGACTACAATGCTTTAAAACTGGAACTCAATCCCAAGAAAAAATTTGGCAGAAATTCAAACACTTGGAAGGTAAAGACCACTTTGCTCAAGAATGTTTGGGTCAACCAGGAAATCAAAGAACTTAAACAATTCATGGAAACCAATGAGAATGAAAGCACATCAGTCCAAAACCTAAGGGATACTGCAATGGTGGTCCTAAGGGGGAAAGGCATAGCCATCCAAGCCTCACTCAAAAAAAAATAGAAAAATCTCGAATTCACCAACTAACTCTACACCTTAAAGAACTAGAGAAAAAGCAGCAAATGATGCCTAAGCCACGCATTAGAAGAGAAATAATTCAGATTAGAGCAGAGACCAATGAATTAGAAACCAGAAACACAGTAGATCAGATCAATGAAACTAGAAGCTGGTTCTTTGAAAGAATTAATAAGATCCAAAAACCACTGGCAAGATTTATCCAAAAGAAAAGAGAAAGGACCCAAATTAATAAAATAATGAATGAAATGGGAGAGATCACGACTAAGACCAAGGAAATAGAAGCAATTATTAAAAATTATTATCATCAAATATATGCCAATAAACTAAGCAATCTGGATGAAATGGATGTCTTCCTGGAAACCTATAAGCTGCCAAGACTGAAACAGGAAGAAACTGACAACATGAATAGGCCAATAACCAGCAACGAGATTGAAGCACTGATCAAAAACCTCCCAAAAAACAAGAGTCCAGGGCCTGATGGGTTCCCTGGGGAATTCTACTGAACATTCAAAGAAGAAATAATACCTATTCTCCTGAAGCAGTTTCAAAAAATAGAAACAGAAGGAAAACTTCCAAACTCCATTCTATGAGGACAGCATTACCTTAATCTCCAAATGAGGAAAAGACCGCATCAAAGAGAATTTCAGAATGAAATCCCTGATGAACATGGATTCCAAAATCCTCAACACAATCCTAGGTAATAGGATCCAACCATACATTCGAAGGATCACCCACCACGACCAAGTGGGATTTATCCTTGGGATGCAAGGGTGGTTCAACATTGGCAAACCAATCAATGTGATAGAACATATTAATAAGAGGAGAGAGAAGAACCATATGGTCCTCTTAATTGAGGCAAAAAAGCATTTGACACAATACAGCATCCTTTCCTGATTAAAACTCTTCAGAGTATAGAGATAGAGGGAATATTTCTCAAATTCATAAAATCCACCTATGAAAAACCCAAAGTGAATATCATCCTCAATGGGGAAAAGTTGAGAGTCTTTCCCTTAAGATCAGGAACACGTCAAGGATGCCCACTCTCGCCACTATTGTTCAACATAGTAGGAGAAGTCCTAGCAAGAGCAATTAGACAACAAACAGAATTAAAATATATTCACCCAGGTGGCTCAGTCTTAATGACTGAACGTCTGCTTTCAGCTCAGTTCGTGATCCCAGGGTCCTGCGATCGAACCCCACATCAGGCTCCCTGATCCGTGGGAAGCCTGCTTTTCATCTCCCACTCCCCCTGTTTGTGTTTCCTCTCTCACTGTATCTCTCTGTCAAATAAAAATAATTTTTTTAAGTTATTCAAATTGGGAAAGAAGTCAAATTCTCTCTTTTCATAGACGACATGATATTTATGGGGGAAAACCTTAAAAAGCTATTCCTTATGTTCCACAAATAAGTGAAACCATATGATAATTGACTTTCTCTGCTTGACTTATTTCCGTTAGTATAATCTCCTCCAGTCCCATCCATGTTGATGTAAAAGTTGGGTATTCATCCTTTCTGATGGCTGAGCAATATTCCATTGTATATATGGACCACATCTTCCTTATCCTTTCATCTGTTGAAGGGCATCTCGGCTCTTTCCACAGTTTGGCTATTGCGGACATTGCTGCTCTGAACATTGGGGTGCATATGGCCCTTCTTTTCACTACATCTGTGTCTTTGGGGTAAATACCAAGGAGTGCAATTGCTGGGTCATAGGGTAGCTCTATTTTTAAATTTTTGAGGCACCTGCACACTGTTTTCTAAAGTGGCTGTAACAACTTGCATTCCCACCAACAGTGTAAGAGGATTCCCCTTTCTCCACAACCACTCCAACATTTGTTGTTTCTTTACCTGTCCATTTTTGCCATTTTAAATGGTGTAAGGTGCTATCTAAACGTGGTTTTGATTTGAATTTCCCTGATGGCTAATGATGATGGACATCTTTTTATGTGTCTGTTAGGCATTTGTATGTCTTCTTCAGCGAAGTGTCTTTTCATATCTTCTACCCATTTTTTGACTGGCTTATTTGTTTTTTGGGTGATGAGTTTGAAAAGTTCTTTATAGATACCAGCCCTTTATCTGTAGTGTCATTTGCAAATATTTCTCCCATTCTATTGGTTGCCTATTTGTTTTGTTGACTGTTCCTTTGCTGTACAGAGGCTTTTGATCTTGATGAAGTCCCAAAAGTTCATTTTTGCTTTTGTTTCACTAGCTTTTAGAGATGTAACTTGAAAGAAGTTGCTGTGGCTGATGTCAAAGAGGTTACTGCCCATGTTCTCCTCTAGGATTTTGATGGATTCCTGTCTCACATTGAGGTTTTTCATCCACTTTGAGTTTATCTTTGTGCATGGTGTTAGAGAATGGTCGAGTTTCATCCTTCTGCATGTGGCTGTCCAATTTTCCCAGCACCATTTATTGAAGAGACTGTCTTTTTTTTCATTGCATTTTTTTCCTGCTTTGTCGAAGATTATTTGACCATAGAGTTGAGGGTCCTTATCTGGGTTCTCTATTCTGTTCCATTGGTATATATGTCTGGTTTTGTGCCACTACCATGCTGTCTTGGTGATCACAGCTTTGTAATATAGCTTGAAATCGGGTAACATGATGCCCCCAGCTTTGTTTTTCTTTTTCAACATTTCCTTGGCGATTCGGGGTCTTTTCTGATTCCATACAAATTTTAGGATTGCTTGTTCCAGCACTTTGAAAAATGTCATTGGCATTTTGATCGGGATGGCATTGAAGGTATAGATTTAATCAGGAAAGGATGCTGTATTTTCTCAAATGTTTTTCTGCATCATTGAGAGGACAATATGGTTCTTCTCTCTCCTCTTATTAATGTGTTCTATCACATTTATTGATTTGTGAATGTTGAACCACTCATGCATCCCAGGGATAAATCCCACTTGGTCTTAGTGAATGATCCTTTTAATGTATTGTTGAATCATATTAGCTAGGATTTTGTTGAGAATTTTGGAATCCATATTCATCAGGAATATCTGTCTGAAATTCTCCTTTTGATGCGGTCTTTGCCTGGTTTGGGAATTAAGGTAGTGCTAGTCTCACAGAATGATTCTGGAAGCATTCTTTCTGTTTCTATTTTTTGAAACAGCTTCAGGACAATAGCTATTTTTTCTTCTTTGAATAGTTGGTAGAATTCCCCAGGGAATCCATCAGGCCCTGGACTCTTGTTCTTTGGGAGGTTTTGGATCTTTGCTTCAATCTCATTTCTAGTTATTGGCCTATTCAGATTGTCAATTTCTTCCTGTTTTAGTCTTGGCACTTTATAGGTTTCCAGGAAGGCATCCTTTTCTTCCAGGTTGCTTAATTTATTGCCATATAATTGTTGATAATAATTTCTAATAATGGTTTCTATTTCCTTGGTGTTAATCGTGATCTCTCCCCTTTCATTCATAATTTTGTTAATTTGGGTCCTTTCTCTTTTCTTTTGGATAAGTCTGGCCAGTGGTTTATTGATCTTATTAAGTCTCTCAAGGAACCATCTTCTAGTTTCGTTGATCTGTTCTATTGTTTTTCTCACTTATAATTCATTGATCTCTGCTCTAATCTTAATTATTTCTATTCTAACACTTGGCTTAGGCATCTTTTGTTGCTCTTTCTCTAGTTCCTTAAGGTGTAAAGTTATTGAATTCAGGATTTCTCTATTTTATTTTTTTTTTTTTGAGTGAGGCTAGCATGGCTATGTATTTCCCCCTTAGGATTGCCTTTGCATTATCCTATAGGTTTTGGAGTGATGTGTTTTCATTCTCATTGATTTCCATGAATTGTTTAAGTCCTTCTTTGCTTTCCTGGTTTACCCAAACATCTTTAGCAGGATGGTCTTTAGCTTCCAAGTGTTTGAATTTCTTACAATTTTTCTTGTGACTTAGTTCCAGTTTTAAAGCATTATAGTCTGAGAGGAGGTGGGTAATAATCTCAATCTTTTGGTATCAGCTGAGACCTGATTTGAGACCCAGTATGTGTTCTATTCTGGAGAAAGTTCCATGTGCTCGAGAAGAATAAGTATTCTGTTGTTTTAGGGTGTAATGTTCTGTATATATCTATGAGGTCCATCTGGTCCAGTGTGTCATTCAAAGCTCTTGTTTCTTTGTTGATTTTCTGCTTAGATGATCTGTCTGTTGCTGAGAGTGGAGTATTGAGGTCTCCTACAATTAACGTATTGTTATCAATATGACTCTATTTTGGTGAACCATTGGCTTATGTAGATGGCTGCTCCCATGTTTGGGGCGTAGATTTTAAAGGACGTAGACCCTTTAAGAATGATAAATTGTCCTTCTGTGTCTCTAACTACAATCTTTAGCTTAAAATCTAATTTGTCTGATGTAAGAATTGCTGCCCCAGCTTTCTTCTGAGGTCCGTTGGCATGGAAGATGGATCTCCATCCCTTCACTTTCAGTCTGGATGTATTTTTAGCTTCAAAATGAGTCTCTTGTAGACAGCATATGGATGGGTCATGTCTGTTTATTCAATCTGCAGCCCTGTGCCGTTTAATGGGAGCATTTAGGCTGTTCACGTTAGGAGTGATTATTGAAAGATATGGATTTATTGACATCATGTTGCATTTTAAATCCTTGTTTCTATAGATTGTCCCTGTACATTTCTGTTCTATATCACTCTTGGGGTCTTTCTCCTTTTATAGGACCCCCTTTAATATTTCTTGCACATCGTGCTTAGTGGTCACATAATCTTTCAGTTTATGCTCATCTTGGAAACTCTGCATCTCCCCATCCATTTTAAATGACAGCCTTGCCAGATAAAGTATTCTTGACTGCATGTTCTTCGCATTTAATACGCTGAATATGTCCTGTCAGCCCTTTCTGGCTTGCCAGGTCTCTGTGGATAGGTCTGACATTATTCTGATGTTACTCCCTCTGTACATAAGGAATGTCTTCCCAAGTGCCCTTAAGATGGTTTCCTTGGTTCTAAGATTTGCGAGTTTTACTATTACATACCGGGTCATCGGCCTGTTTTCCTTGTTCTTGCGAGGGGTCCTCTCTGCCTCTAGGACACGAATGTTTGTTTCATTCCCCAGATTAGGGAATTTTTCAGCTATGATTTGTTCAAATATATCTTCTAGTCCTCTCTCTCTCTCCACCCCCTTAGGGATCCCAATAATTCTGACATTGGAACGCTTCATGGTGTCACTTATTTCTCTGATTCTGTTTTCATGGATTTTGAATTGTTTCTCCCTGGCGTCCTTTTTCCCTCTTTCCATCAATTGGTCTTCTAAATCACTAATTCATTCTTCTTCCTCACATACCCTAGCTTTTAGATTATCTAGATTAGACTGAATCTCATTGATAGCATTTTTAATTTCTGCCAGTTCAGCTTTCATTTCTGCCCTTAGAGACTCTATGTTGCCATTAATCTATTTCTCCATTCTAGCTATTGTCTTCACAACTGTTACCCTGAATTCCATTTCCGACATCTTGGTTATCTGTATCCATTTGTAAATCTGTTGCAGAAATCATAGTCTCAGTCTTTCCTATTTTGGGGTTTCTTCCTCCTAGTCATGCTATTGAGGGGTGGTTGAGGGAATGTACAGAGTCCAAATTATTGACCACAACCCAAGCAAGATGCACCTGTTTTATAGTGACCTTATGGTTGCCTGCCTCTTTTTCTCCCAGCCTTTCTTCTGGGGGAGGGTCCTGCCGTGCTGTTGCTCAGGCAACCCTGTTTGTGCAGGGTTGCCCTGCCCCATGTGGTGGGGAATGTGCTTAGTGAAAACAAGTTTTGGGGGGCTTTTGTTCTCTGGCGGCTTTCCTTGGCAACTTTCTGCATCTCTTTCACGTGTTAGAGCAGAAGAGGTCGTTTCCTACCCTCTGCCTCAGAACAGAGAGATCACAGTCTGTTCTTCAGTGAGCTCTCCAGCCCACACTATCTATTTTCTGTCTGTGCTGCTATAAACTACAGTGTCCTAGGTTGTGTGTCCCTCAGCAGGGCTCCTAGTCCTCACCTCCAGGTTGTGGCGTGGGGGCATGTCTCTGCCCTTTGTACTTCTAAAACTGCGAGTCACCCCTAACTCATACGTGCAGTCCCACAGCTCCATGTTTCAGTCCAGGGGGCTGCCCTAAAGTCCTTTCCCTGCCGCTACTGGTCTGTGAGTCTGTGCCCTGTCCCCAGCATGGCAGGCTTTCACTCACCGGTGGTGCAGGATCCCTTTGGTTCCCTCCCCCTTCCATTTATCTTTGCATATGTGCCCACGGAATCACAGCTCCCTGTTTCATACCTCAAAGCCAACTGCCTGCGATATTCTGTTTGTAGAGGTCCAGAGCTATCTTCTTACATCTCAGGCTGATTTTTGGGTGTTCAGAGTGGTCTGGTAGATATCCAGCTCAATTCTGTGGACTGGTTGATATAGTGTTCCCTACTCTTCTGCCATCTTTTCCTCTCCCCGAATTAAAATAGAAACTTAAAAAAAATTTAAACTGTGCAGTAGGCATGAATAGACAAATTTCCAAGGAAGGCATAGAGATACACTAGAAATAATGGGTAGTATCAAAGAGACAAGAAATAATAAGTGTTAGCAAGGATGTGAAGAAAAGGAACCCTCATGCAGTGTTGGAGGGACTGGAAATTGGTTCTGTCACTATGGAAAACAGTATGGAGTTTCCTCAAAAACTAAATATGAAGTACCAGTTTGCATTCTGACCAACTGTGCAAGAGTGTTCCCTTTTCTCTACATCCATAACACCTGTTGTTTTTTGTGTTGTTCTTTTTAGCCATTCTGACAGCTGTGAGGTGATAACATATTGTAGTTTTGATTTGTATTTTCCTGATGATTAGTCATGTGCCTGTTGGCTATCTGGATGTCTTCTTATCTTGCCTGCTTATTTTTTGATTGGATTATTCATTCTTGAAGTGTGTTGAGTTCTATAAGTTCTTTATATATTTTGGATACTGACCCTTAACCAGATATGTCTCATGCAAATATCTTCTCCCATTATGTGGGTTTCCTTTTAGATTTGTTGATTGTTTCTTCCCCTTTGCAGAAGGGTTTTCTTTTTTTTATTTTGATAACATTCTGACTGTTTATTTTTGCTTTAGTTTCCCTTGCCTCAGGAGACATATGGAGTAAGATTTTGCTATAGCTGATATCAAAGAGGTTAATGCCTGTGTTTTTCTCTCACATTTCTGTCTCACATTTAGATCTTTGTTCCATTTTGTATTTATTTTTGTGTATAATTTAAGAAAGTGGCCAAGATTCATACTTCTTCATGTTGCTGTCCAATTTTCTCAACACCATTTTTGAAGAGGCTTCCTTGTAATCATTGGATATCCATTCCTGTTTCTCAAAGATCAACTAAGCGTACAGTTCATTTCTGGGTTTTATATTTTATTACATTGGTCTATGTGTCTATTTTTATGTCAGTACTATACCATTTTGATGAGTACAAATTTGTAATAAAACGTAAAGTCCAGAATTGTGATGACAACTTGTGTAACCACTTGGGAGAACTGTATGGAATTTCCCAAAAAGTGAAAAATAGAACTAACCTAAGATCTAGTAAAACTACTAAGTATTTACTCAAATAATACAAAAATACTAATTTGAAGGGATACATGCGCCTCGATGTTTATAGCAGCATTATCTACAATGTCCAAACTATGGGAGCAGTCTAAGTATCCATCAACCAGTGAATGGAGAAAGGAGACATGATAAATATACAATGGAATATTATTCAGCCATAAAACAAACGAAATCTTGCCATTTGCAACTACATAGATGGAGCTAGAGAGTATTATACTAA
This sequence comes from Callorhinus ursinus, assembly GCF_003265705.2. Classification (NCBI taxonomy): domain Eukaryota; kingdom Metazoa; phylum Chordata; class Mammalia; order Carnivora; family Otariidae; genus Callorhinus; species Callorhinus ursinus. Next base: position 451,440 of record NW_027397192.1, on the reverse strand, counting down.
GCGAAATATGTCCGTCAGAAAAAGACAAATACCATATGATTTCACTCATATGTGGAATTTAAGAAAGAAAACAATGAGCAAAGAGGAAAAAAGGGAGACAGAGACAACCAGGAAACAGACTCTTAACTATAGACAACAGATTAATGTTTACCAGAGGGGAGGTGGGTAGAAGAATGGGTAAAATAAGTGATGATTAAGGAGTGCAGTTCTTATGATGAGCACTGGTGTTGCATGTAAGTGTTGAGTCAGTAAATTGTACATCTGAAACTGGTATTATATTGAATGTTAACTAACTGGAATTTGAATAAAAACTTAAAAATAAAATAAAATAAATAAATAAAAGTAAAAAATGGATGAAGTTTATTTTATTTAGCTATATCTCAAACAAGTAATATTTTTTTTAAAATACAATACATAAAAAATAAAAACGGGGGCTATCAATAGAGGTACTGGAAAATAATCTTCAAGAGGTACCTCCTGTTATTAGAATTGTCTTATTAACAAATACTGTTTCCTTTTAATATATCTTCAAGGATTTTTTTAAAGCATAAAGGAGATTTAAGAGGAAAGATGACAGAAGAGTAGGGGACCTCGTTTCATCCGCTCCCTTGAATTTAGCTGGATATCTATCAAACTTCTGAACACCCATGAATTCAGCCTGAGATGTAAGGAAACATCTGGAACTCCACAAGTAAAAAAGTGACTGCTTTTTGCAAGGTAGAAAGTGTGGAGTCATGAATCTGCAGGGAGATATTGGAAGATAAACGGAGGGGGAGGGAGTATCCATAAGCTGGTTAATGGAAAGTGATTTAATACCAGAGTGCAAAATCAGAAACCTTAGAAATCTGCTCCAGTGAGAGACATTCCTTTCTCAAAGGGGCTTAGGGGATGAAAAGGGCCGAATTCTAAGGGGGTCATTGGGGTCTCAGGATCCCAGGAGACACAGAACAATCAAAGGTGCCTGAACTGGTACAGTGCCCAAGCAAGCAGTGGAGTGGGGAAACTGGTTATGGTCAGTGAGCCCAGAAACGGACTCACAGCTTGGGTCACCATAAACCACAAGCTGGGCTGGTTGGGTGACCAATCTTTGCCTGAGGACCCTGAAAAGGACTGGAATATGTGGGCCATTTACCATCCCCTGGGAGGGGAGAAAAATCGCTGTGCCCACCACCAGGCAACAGCTCTCAGGGCAGCAGTGGCCCCAGAAAAGGGCAATAGGGCAACACCCAGCCATGGCCTGGGAGCAGTAGAGCCAGGTACTCTATTGAGTACCTAGAGCAGGAGACCACAACCACTCACAGTCCCAAGGCACACGAAGGGCAATGATGCTCACGGGTCCCTTGGACTCCCCCCAGGAGGATTACAGTGGGCATACACCACAAGAGTTTGAGGAGTTTGGCACACACAAAAGTGAAAACCATTTGTCCCAGAGGGTATACTAAAGAGAGGCGACCACTATCTTTCAGCTCTATGCCAGCGATATGGGAACAGCCATTTTTACTCTGATCCTCTAAAGAAGCACAGAAAGCCTCCAGAGAACAAAAGCCACACAGAGGACCAGCTGCCAATTAGCCCAGGATGCTGGAAAGTGGTGGAACAACTCCGCCCAAGCAAAGACACCTGACAAACAGCACAGAAAGCCACTCCCCCAGAAGACAGCCTGGAAGAACAGGTGGACACCAAATTTATTGGTACCACAAGACTGCAAAATTCCAGTGCAGGGGGAAAATAGTATACTGAGCTCTAGGTGTTTTCTTGTGATTCTTTTATCTTTCATTCTAAAATTTACTTTTTTTTTTTACTTTTTTCCTGTTTCAACTAGATTCTTATTTTACTAACTTATGTTTTTAAATCACTTTTTAACTTTTATTTTCTTACACCTATGTTTTATACATGTGTGTTTCATTTTCTTTTTTTCACTCTATTCAATTATATATATATATATGTTTTGCATTTTTGCAATTTTGGTATGTAATGTCTTTTAACACAGAGATCAAATTCAATCAGGAACAAATGGAGCACCCAGCTTTGTCCATCCTGTGAGGTTATAGTCACTTTAACCTCTCCTTTTTTTTTCTGTTTGCTTTGTTTGGGTTTTGTTTGCTTTTCTGTTCCAGTTTCTGACCACTTTGGACTTGTCTAGGGTATTTTGCTTGGATCATGGTTGATATTTTGGACTCTCCTCTCTCGCTCACCCATCCTTCTCTGGGAAAAATGACTAGAAGGAGGAATTAACAAAATAAACAACCAGAGGCAATATTCTCTGCCACAGAGCTAATTGATATGGAGATAAGTAAGATGTCAGAGATGGAATTCAGGATAGCAATTATAAAGTTAATAGCTAGGCTATAAATGACAATACAGAATCTCTAAGGGTGGAAATGAGATCTAATCAGGATGAAATGAAAAATGTTATGAATGAAATACAGTCGAAATTGGATGCTCTAGGGTGCCTGGGTGGCTCAGATGGTTAAGCATCTGCCTTCGGCTCAGGTCATGATCCCAGGGTCCTGGGATCAAGTCCCACGTTGGGCTCCCTGCTCCTTGGGAGCCTGCTTCTCCTTCTGCCTCTCTCTCTCTCTCTCTCTCTCTCTCTGTCTTTCATGAATAAATAAATAAAATCTTAAAAAAAAAAGAAATTGGATGCTCTAACAGCCGGGATAAATGAGGCAGAATAGAGAATAAGTGATCTAGAAGAAAGGAAGATGGAAAGGAAAAAAGTTGAGGAAAAGAGAAGAAGACAAATCAGAGCCCATGAAGAAAGACTTTGAGAATTTAATGATGCCCTAAAAAGAAAAAAAATCAGAGTTATTGGGGTACCTCAGGGGCTTGGAGAGACAGAAAGCCCCTGAAAGTATATTTAAGCAAATATAGCTGAGAACAATTCTAATCAGGGGAAGGAAATAAGTATTCATGTCAAAGGGAGAGAGGACTCCGCCCAAAATAAATAAAAATAAATCAACACCCCGACATATAATACTGAAGGTTGCAAATTTTCGAGAAAAAGAAGCTATCAGGAGAGAAGCTTGAGAGAGGAGATTCCTTACATATAGAGGGTGGAACATCAGACCTATTGACAGAAACTTGGATGGCCAGAAAGGGAGGGCATGATATATTCAGAGTAATAAATGAGAAGAACATGCAGCCAAGAATGCTTTATCCAGCAAGGTTGTCATTCAGAATGGAAGGAGAGATAAAGAAATTCCAGGACAGATAGAAATTGAAAGAATATGTGACCACCAAGCCAGCCCTGCAGGAAATATTAAGGGGGATACTGTAAACAAAGAGAGAGCCCGAGAATAACAGAGGAGAAAGAAACAGAAACAATCTACAGAAACAGGGACTTCACAAGCAATACAATGGCACTAAATGCATATCTTTCAAGTTACTCTGAATATACATGGGCTGAATGAGTCAGTGAAAAGACACAGGGTATCAGATTTTATAAAAGAGCAAGAACCATCCATATGCTATCTATGAGACATTAATTTTAGAACTAATGACACCATATATACCACACTAATGGACCTCAAAAGAAAGCTGGGGTAGCAATCCACATTTCAGATAAATTAGATTTTAAAACAAAGACTGTAGTAAGAGATTAAAGTGCCTATCCAACAAGAAGATCTAACAATTATAAATATTTATGCCCCACATATGGGAGCAGCCAATTATGTAAACCAATTAATAACCAAAGTAAAGAAACACCTTGATAATAATACCTTAATAGTAGGGGACTTCAAAACTCCACTCACAACAATGAACAGATCATCTAAGCAGAAGATCAACAAAGAAACAAGGGATTTGAATGACACACTGGACCAAATGGAATTTGTAGATATATACAGAACATTCCACCCTAAAACAGAATATAGAATACACATTCTTCTCAAATGCACAAGGAACTTTTTCCCAAGTAGAACTCATATGGGTCACAAATCAGGTCTCAACCAATACCAAAAGACTGAGATTATTCCCTGCATTATGTCAGACTACAATGCTTTGAAATTGGAACTCAATCACAAAAGTTTGGAAAGAATTCAAACACTTGGAAGTTAAAGAACACCCTGCCAAAGAATGAATGGGCCAACCAGGAAATTAAAGAAGAACTTAAACAATTCATGGAAACTAATCTGAATGGAAAAAAAAAACTTCAGTCCAAAACTTAAGGGATACTACAAAGGCGGGACTAAGCGGGAAATACATAACCATCCAAGCCTCTCACAGAAAAATTAGAAAAACCCTAAATGCACAAGCTAACCTTATGCCTCAAGGAGCAGGAGAAAGAACTGCAAATAAAACCTAAACCAATCAGGAGAGGAGAAATAATAAAGATTAGAGCAGAGATCAATGACATAGAAACTAGAAAAACAGTAGCACAAATAACTGAACCAAGAAGCTCTTTCTTTGAAAGAATTAATAAGATCAAAAATTCACTGGCCAAATTTATCCAAAAGAAAATAGAAAGGACCCAAATTAATAAAATCATGAATAAAAAGGGAGAGATCACAACAAACATCAAGGAAATAGAAAAAATTATTAGAAATTATTACCAGTAACTATACGCCAACAAATTAAGCAACCTGGAAGAAATGGATACCTTCCTGGAAACTTACAAACTACCAAGACTGAAATAGGAAAAAAATAGATAATCTGAACAGACCAATAACCAGTAACGAAATTGTAGCAGTAATCAAAAAACTCCCAAAAAACAGAAGTCCAGGGCCAGATTTTTTCCCAGGGAATGTACCAAACATTTAAAGAGGAAATAATACCTATTCTCCTGAAGATGTTCCAAAAAATAGAAACAGAAAAAAAATTGTCAAACTCATTCTACGAGGCCAGCATTACCCTGATCCCAAAACCAGGCAAAGACCCCATCAGAAAGAATTACAGGCCCAGCTCCGTCCCCTTTTTTGTGGAGTCTGGGTGAGCCCTCGCAGGTTTTGCTTCCCCACTCTAGAACCGGATCACCATGGCGACTGGACAGAAGTTGATGAGAGCAATTCGAGTTTTTGAATTTGGTGGACCAGAAGTGCTGAAACTCCAGTCAGATATTGCAGTATCAATTCCAAAAGACCATCAGGTTCTGATCAAAGTCCACGCATGTGGTGTAAACCCAGTGGAAACATATATTCGTTCTGGTACTTACAGCAGAAAACCACTCTTACCCTATACTCCTGGTTCAGATGTGGCTGGTGTAATAGAAGCCGTTGGAGATAATGTATCCACTTTCAGGAAAGGTGACAGAGTTTTCACTACAAGCACCATCTCTGGGGGCTACACCGAGTATGCTCTCGCAGCAGATCACAGTGTTTACACACTGCCAGAAAACCTGGACTTTGAGCAAGGAGCTGCCATCGGTATTCCCTATTTTACTGCTTATCGAGCTCTGCTCCACAGTGCCCGTGTGAAAGCTGGAGAAAGTGTGCTGGTTCATGGGGCTAGCGGAGGAGTTGGACTAGCAGCATGCCAAATTGCCAGAGCTTATGGCTTAAAGGTTTTGGGCACAGCTGGTACTGAGGAAGGACAAAACATTGTTTTGCAAAATGGAGCCCATGAAGTGTTCAATCACAGAGAACTTAATTATATTCATAAAATTAAGAAATCTGTTGGTGAAAAAGGAATTGATGTGATCATTGAAATGTTAGCTAATGTAAATCTTAGTAATGATTTGAATCTTCTGTCATATGGAGGACGAGTAATAGTTGTTGGCAGCAGAGGTCCTATTGAAATAAGCCCACGGGACACCATGGCAAAGGAATCTAGTATAATTGGAGTTGCTCTCTGTTCATCAACTAAGGAGGAATCTAGGCAGTTTGCAGCCGCCCTTCAAGCCGGAATGGAAATTGGTTGGTTGAGACCTGTAATAGGTTCTCAGTATTCACTGGAGAAGGTGGCCCAGGCTCACGAAAATATCATCCATAGCAGTGGGGCTCATGGGAAAATGATTCTTCTCTTAGAATGATTAATTCTTTCATGTATTTCCTATGCAATTAGAAGTTTCCTGTCCCAGTTTTACTTACACTACCTTTGTTCTAATCAGCATTCATTTGATTCAGTGAGTTTCTTATATTAAAAAACAAGATTTGCCTTTAGAGATCTGAGCATTGGAGTAGAATTTATTTTATAGCTCACAATATTCTTTATGCCTCCCACCTGCCTCTAATCAAGGAGTCATCATAGTAGGAAATAAAATGTCAGTAGTCATTTGGCATTGGGTGCGTTACAGAAATTCCTGGTGCTTGATCATTAATTCCATACCTTTGACTAAAAGAAGCTAATTCAAAATAAGACTGTGTGATTTCCAAGCCTACTTGTCCTTGTAAAGGTTCTTTAATACCTGATTAGCTCAGAACTGTATTGGACTCTGAAGATTTTCTGGACTAAATAAGATCCCTTTTCTAAGCTAATCTCATCTGGATCTACAAGTCTCTTGCAAGGGCAAGATAAACAATGTCCAGAGAAATGTGTTTTTTAACAAATAGTTTTCCACTATTTCCCCAATATTAGAACATCCACTGTGTTGATGGTTGATTACTCATTATCCACATATTCTTTTTTTTAATTGTACATTTAGTGCCACCTTTTTTTTAATTTTATTTTATTATGTTAATCACCATACATTGCATCATTGGTTTTTGCTGTAGTGTTCCATGATTCATTGTTTGTGTATGGCACCCAGTGCTCCAAGCAGAACATGCCCTCTTTGATACCCATCACCAGACTGACCCATCCCCCCACCCCTCTCCCCTCTAGAACCCTCAGTTTGTTTCTCAGAGTCCATAGTCTCTCATGGTTCGTCTCCCCCTCCGATTTCTCCCCCTTCATTATCCGTATATTCTGTGAAGAGAGCAGCCTTATTTTTGGCATAATATGATAGGTAGGTACCTAGTCTCCTGAGAGATACTTCCTGATGATTTGATTTTCCAAAATAGATTTAGAATTATCTGAGTAATGGGAGTTCTATGTTTTTATTTAAATTACTAAACAAATTTGATACATTAAGAGTGATCTGCTTTTGTCTTCATTACATGATAACCTGCAGTAAATTCTGTAGAAAAATAAAACCTGTGTTTATCTATTTGGTCTTTATATAGTACTTGCCTTACATCTCTTTTATGTAGTTCCTAATGGTTAATTTCTAACAGTGTTCTGTGCTGGAAGTCCTTATCGAAACTAAATAAAGGGATGATTACTTAGAAAAAAAAAAGAATTACAGAACAATATCCTTGATGAACATGGATGCCAAAATACTCAATAAGATCCTAGCTAATAACAACCAACAGTACATTAAAAGTATTATTCACAACGACCAAGTGGGGTTTATGCCTGGGCTTCAAGGGTGGTTCATCATTCTCAAATCAATCAACATGATAGAGCACATCAACAACAACAACAAAAAAAGACAAGAACCATATGATCCTCTCAACTGATGCAGAAAAAGCATTTGACAAAATACAACATCCGTTCCTAATTAACACTCTTCAGAGTATAGGGATAGAGGGAACATTCCTCAATATCATAAAAACCATCTATGAAAAGCCCACAGCAAATATCATTATCAATGGGGATAAACTGAGAGCTTTTCCCTTAAGGTCAGGAACACGGCAAGGATGACCACGCTCACCACAATTGTTCAACATAATGCTATAAGTCCTTCCCTCAGCAATCAGACCACAAAAAGAAATAAAAGGCATCCAAATTGGCAAAGAAGAAGTCAAACTTTCTCTCTTTGCGGATGACATGGTACTTTATGTGGAAAACTGAAAAGATTCCACCCCCAAATTAGTAGAACTTATACAGCAATTCAGTAATGTGGCAGGATACAAAATCAATGCACAGAAATTAGTTGCTTTTCTACATTCTAACAATGTAACGGTAGAAAGAGAAATTAAGGAAATGATTCCACTCACAACAGCACCAAAACCATAAGATAGCTCAGAATACACCTAACCAAAGAGGTAAAAGATCTATACTCTAGAAATTACAGAACACTTATAAAAGAAATTGAGGAAGACACAAAAGGATGGAATAACATTCCATGCTCATGGATTGGAAGAATAAACATTGTTAAAATGTCTATCCTTGGGCGCCTGGGTGGCTCAGTCGTTAAGCGTCTGCCTTCGGCTCAGGTCATGATCCCAGGGTCCTGGGATCGAGTCCCACATCGGGCTCCCTGCTCAGCGGGAAGCCTGCTTCTCCCTCTCCCACTCCCCCTGCTTGTGTTCCTGCTCTCGCTGTCTCTCTCTGTCAAATAAATAAATAAAATCTTAAAATAAAATAAAATAAAATAAAATAAAATGTCTATCCTGGCCAGAGCAATTTATACTTTCAATGCCATCCTTATTAAAATAACTTGTTTGTTTTCAAAGAGCTGGAACAAACAATCCTAAAATTTGTATAGAATCAGAAAGGACCCCAAATCACCAAGGATATGTTGAAAAAGAAAAACAAAGCTGGGGGCATCATGTTGCCTGACTTCAAGCTATATTACAAAGCAGTGATCACCAAGACAGCATGGTACTGGCACAAAAACAGACATATAGACCAATGGAACAGAATAGAGAGCCGAGATATGGACCCTCAACTCTATGGTCAAAAAATCTTCGAAAAAGCAGGAAGAAATATGCAATGTAAAAAAGACAGTCTCTTCCATAAATGGTGCTGGGAAAATTGGACAGCTATATACATGGGAATGAAATTTGACCATTCTCTAACATCATACACAAAGATAAACTCAAAATGGATGAAAGACCTAAATGTGAGACAAGAATCCATCAAAATCCTAGATGAGAACATAGGCAATACCTCTTCAACATTGGCCACAACAATTTCTTTTAAGACACATTTCCAAAGGCAAGGGAAACAAAAGCGAAAATGAACTTTTGGAACTTCATCAAGATAAAAAGCTTCTGCACAGCAAAGGAAACAGTCAGCAAAACTAAGAAGCAGCCCATAGAATGGGAGAAGATATTTGCAAGTGACATTACAGATAAAGGCTTGATATCCAAGATCTATAAAAATCTTCTCAAATTCAACACTCAAAAAACAACTAACTGAGTCAAAAAATGGGCAGAAGACATGAACAAAAACTTCTCCAAAGAAGACATACAGATGGTTAACATACACATGAACAAATGCTCCATTTGTTCAGGAAACAACAAATGTTGGTGAGGATATGGAGAAAAGGGAACCCTCTTATACTGTTGGTGGGATTGCAAGCTTATACAGCCAGTATGGAAAACAGTATGAATTTTCCTCAAAAAGTTAAAAATAGAGCTACCCCATGACCCAGCAATTGCACTACTAGGTATTTACCCCATAGATACAAATGTAGTGATCTGCAGGGGCACGTGCAATTCAATGTTTATGGCAGCAATGTCCACAATAGCCAAACTATGGAAAGAGCCCAGATGTCCACTGACAGATAAATGGGTAAAGAGGTGGTATACATATACAATGGAATATTACTCAGCCATCAGAAAGGATGAATATTTACCATTTACATTGATGTGGATAGAACTGGAGGGTATTATGCTGGGCGAAATAAATCAATCAGAGAAAGATAATTATATGGTTTTACTTACATGTGAAATTTAAGAAACAAAAGAGAGGAGTATAGAGGAAGGGAGGGAAAAATAAAATGAGACATAATCAAAGAGGGAGACAAACCATAAGAAACGTAAGCATAAGAAACAAACTGAGGGTTGCTGGAGGGGGTGGAGTGGTGGGATGGGGTAACTGACTGATAGGCATTAATGGCTTATGATGTAATGAGCACTGGGTATTATATGCAACTGATGAATAGCTGAGCTCTTACTCTGAAACTAAGAATAGGTTCATTAATGTTAACTATGTTATTTATTTATGTTATATGTTAATTAATTGAATTTAAATTTAAAAAAGAAAGAAAGCCATGATAGTAATACTTATCTTGGACACACTAGATTTTAAACAAAGACTGTAACAACAGGCAAAGAAAGGCACTATGTTGTAAATAAAATTGACAATCCAAAAGGAACATCTAACAATTGTAAATATTTATGTTCCCAATATGGGAGCACCAAAATATATAAAACAATTAATAACAAACATAAAATAATTCATTGATAATAATACAATAATAGTAGGGGCTTTAACACCCTACTTACTTCAATGGACAGATCAACAAGGAAACAGAAAATCAACAAGTAAACAATGGCTTTGAATGACACATTGGACCTGATGGACTTAACAGATATATTCAGAATATTCCATCCAAAAACAGCAAAATACACATTCTTTTCAAGTACAAATGGAATATTCTCCAGAAAAGATCACATATTATGTGACAAAACATATACAAATACAAAAATATTGAAATCATACCATGCAACTTTTCTGACCACAATGCTATGAAACTAGAAATCAACTGCAAGAAAAAAATTTGGAAAGACCACAAATACATAGAGGTTAATCATCATGCTACTAAACAACGGATGGTTCAACCAGGTAATTAAAGAATTAAAAAAAAAAACATACAAACAAATAAAGTGAAAGCACAATGGTCCAAAACATTAGGGATGAAATAAAAGTGATCCTATGAGGGAAATGTATAGCAATACAGGCCTACCTAAAGAAGCAAAAAAAATCTCAAAGAACAACTTAACTTTACACTATAAAGGAGCTAAAAAAAGAACAAACAATGTAGCCTAAAGGCAGCAGAGGGAAGGAGATAATAAAGATTAGAGCACAGATAAATGATACAGAAACTATTACTACTACTAGTACTACTACTACTAGAATAGATAAATGAAGTAGGCAGATAGTCCATTGAAAGAAATTAATAAAATTGATAAAACCCAGGGTGCCTGGGTGGCTCAGTTGTTTAAGCGTCTGACTTCGGCTCAGTTCATAGTCTCAGGGTCCTGTGATCAAGCCCTGCATTGGGCTCTGTGCTCAGCAGGGAGTCTGCTTCTTCCTCTTCCTCTTCTTCTGCTCCTCCCGCCACTCATGCTCTCTCTCTCTTTCTCTCTCAAAATAAATAAAATAAATCTTTAAAAAATTTATAAAACCCTAGCTAAAATTAACAAAAACTAAAAAGAAAGGACCAAATAAATAAAATCATAAATGGGAGAGGAGAAATTGCAAACATCATCACAGAAATACAAACAAGTATAAAATAATATTTTGAAAGGCTATATGCCAACAAATTGGCCAACCTAGAAGAAATAGATAAATTCCTATAAACATAAATTAACAAAACTGAAACAGGAAGAAATAGAAAAATTGAAAGACCAAAAACCAGTAAACAAATTGAATCTGTATTTGAAAATTTCCCAGTAAATAAAAGTCCAGGACCAGATGGCTTCACAGAGACATTCTACCAAACGTTTAAAGAAGAGTTAAGACCTATACTTCTCAAACTATTCCAAACATTTTTTTAAAAAGTGACAACGTTCAAATTCATTCTATGATGCTAGCATTACCCTGCTACCAAAAGCAGATAAAGACACTACTAAAAAAGAGAATTACAAACCAATATGCCTGATGAACATAGAATAAAAATTTTCAATAAAATACGAGCAAACAGAATCCAAAAATACCTTAAAAAATCATTCACTACAATCAGGAGAAATTTATTCCTGAATTGCAAAGGTGGTTCAATATTCACAGATCAATCAACATTATACACCACATTAAAAAAAGAAAAGATAAGAACCATATGATAATTTCAACAAATGGAGAAAAAGCATTTGAGAAAGCACAGTATTCATAATAAGAAAAAACCCTCAACAAAGTATTTTTAGAGGGAATATACCTCAACATAATAAAGGCCATATATGAAAAACCCACAACTAATATCATCCTCAATGGAAAAAACCTGAGAGCTTTTTTTCCATGGTCAGGAACAAGAGAGAGATGTCCACTCTCACCACGGTCTTTTAAGATAGTGTTAGAAGTCATAGCTACAGCAATCATAAAACAAAAAGGAATAAAAGATATCAAAATTCATAAGAAATAAGTAAAACTGTAACTATTTGCAGATGGCATGATGTTATGTATAGAGAACCAAATGATTCCACCAAAAAAAAGAAACTGCTGGAAATGAGAAATGAATTCAGTAAAGTTGCAGGATAGAAAAATCAATGTACAGAAATCTGTGTCATTTCTATACACCAATAATGAAGCAGGAAAAAGAAAATCAAAGAATCAACCGCACTTACAATTGATACAAAAACAAGACACCTAGAAATAAACCTAAACAAAGAGGTAAAAGAACTAGATTCCAAAAAACATAAGACACTGATGAAAAAATTTAGGATGACACAAAGAATCCATCAAAATCCTAGAAGAGAACATAGGCAGTAACCTCTTCCACATTGGCCACAGCAACATCTTTCAATCTACATCTCCAAAGGCTAGTGAAACAAAAGCAAAAATGAACTTTTGGAACTTCATCAAGATAAAAAGCTTCTGCACAGCAAAGGAAACAGTCAACAAAACAAAGAGGCAACCCACAGAATGGGAGAAGATATTTGCAAATAACACTACAGACAAAGCGCTGATTTCCAAGATCTATAAAGAACTTCTCAAACTCAAAACCCAAAAAGTAAATGATCAAGTCAAAAAATGGGCGGAAGACATGGACAGACACTTCTCCAAAGAAAACATACAAATGGCTAACAGACACATGAAAAAATGTTCATCATCATTAGCCATCAGGAAAATTCAAATCAAAAACACATTGAGATACCACCCTACACAAGTTAGAATGGCAAAAACGGACAGGGAAAGAAACAACAAATGTTGGAGAGGTTGTGGAGATAGGGGAACCCTCTTACACTATTGGTGGGAATGGAAGTTGGTACAGCCACTTTGGAAAACAGTGTGGAGGTTCCTCAAAAAATTAAAAATAGAGCTACCCTAGGACGCAGCAATTGCACTTCTGGGTATTTACCCCAACAATACAAATGTAGTGAAAAGAAGGGCCATATGAACCCCAACGTTCATAGCAGCAAAGTCCGCAATAGCCAAACTGTGGAAAGAGCTGAGATGCCCTTCAACAGATGAATGGATAAAGAAGATGTGGTTCATTTATACACAATGGAATATTACTCAGCCATCAGAAAGGATGAATACCCAACTTTTACATTAACATGGATGGGACTGGAGGAGATTATGGTAAGTGAAATTAGTCTAGCAGAGAAAGTCAATTATCATATGATTTCACTTATTTGTGAACATAAGGAATAGCATGGAGGACATTAGGAGAAGAAAGGGAAAAATAAAGGGGGGGAATCGGAGGTGGGGGAGGAACCATGAGAGACTATGGACTCTGAGAAACAGACTAAGGGTCTTTGAGGGGAGGGGGGTGGGGGGATGGGTTGGCCCAGTGGTGCGTATTAAGGAGGGTACATACTGCATGGAGCACTGGGTGTTATATGAAAACAATGTATCGTGGATCACTACATCAAAAACTAATGATGTATTGTATGGTGACAAACATAACATAATAAAATAAAATAAAATAAAATAAAATAAAATAAAATAAAATAAAATAAAATTGAAAAAAGAAAACCTTCATAAAAATAAGAACAAATATGGCTAAAATCCTCTACTAGTCAAAGCAATCTACAGATTTAATTCAATACCTACAAAAATACCACCAGCATTGTTCACAGAGCCAGAACAAACAATCCTAAAATTTGTTTGGAACCACAAAATACCACAAATATCCAAAGCAATCCTGCAAAACTAAAGCATAGCTGGAAGAATCACAACTCCAGACTTCAAGTTATGCTACAAAGCTCTAGTGATCAAAACAGTATGGTACTGGCACAAAAATAGACACATAGATTGATGGAACAGAATAGAAAACCCAGAAAAGAACCCACAACTACATGGTCAATTAACCTTCAACAAAGCAGAAAGAATATCCAATGAGAAAAAAGACAGTCCCTTCAACAAATGGTGTTGGGAAAACTGGACAGCAACATGGAAAAGAATATGAAACTGTACCATTTTCTTACACCATACACAAAGCTAAATTCAAGATGGATGAAATAAAATAAGATGATATTAGAGAGGGAGACAAATCATAAGAGACTCTTAACTATCAGAAACAAACTAAGGGGAACTGGGTGGGGGGGATGGGGTAACTGGATAATGGGCATTAAGGAAGGCACTGAATGTAATGAGCACTGGGTGTTATATACAAGTGATGAATCACTAAACTCTACCTCTGAAACTAGTAACACACTATAAATTAATTAATTCAATTTAAATTTAAAAATTTGATGAAAGACCTAAATGTTAAACAGAAAAACCTCAAAATCCTAGAGAACAAAGGCAGCAAACACTCTGACAACGGCCATATCAACTTCTTCCTAGATATATCTCCTGAGACAAGGGAAAACAAAAATAAACTGTTGGGACTTCATCAAGTTAAAACGCTTTACACAGGGAAGGAAACAATTGACAAAACTAAAAGGCAAGCTATAGAATGGGAGAAGATATTTGCAAATGACACATCTGATAAAGGGTTAGTATCCAAAATATATAAAGAACTTGTAGGACTCAAAACTAAAAACAGAATAATCCAATTTAAAAAGTGGGCAGAAGACACAATAGACATTTCTCCAAGAATATGTCCAACAGACACATGAAAAGATGTTCAATAACACTCATCTTCATGGAGAGACAAAACAAAACTACAATGAGATCTCACTTTGCATTTGTCTGAATGGCTAAAAACAACAACATAGAAACAAAAGTGTTGGAGAGGATGTGGATAAAGGGGAAGCCTCCTGCAATGTTGGTGGGAATGCAAACTGGTGCAGCCACTCTGGGATAGAGTATGGAAGTTCCTCAAAATGTTAAAATAGAACTACCCTATGGGGTACCTGAGTAGGTTAAGCGTCCAACACTCTCTCTTTTTTTTAATTATGTTAGTCACCATACAATACATCATTAGTCTTCGATGTAGTGTTCCATGATTCATTGTTTGTGTAAAACACCCAGTGCTCCAAGCAATACATGCCCACCTTAACACCCATCATTGGGCTAACCCATTCCTCAATGCCCTCCACTCTAAAACCCTCAGTTTGTTTTCCAGAGTCCATAGTCTCTCATGGTTCATCTCCTCATCTTACCCCCCCCCTTCATTTTTCCCTTACTTCTCCTAATGTCCTCCATGCTATACCTTATGTTCCACAAACAAGTGAAACCATATGATAATTGACTTTCTCTGCTTGACTTATTTCACTTAGCATAATCTCCAGTCCCATCCATGTTGATGCAAAAGTTGGGTATTTATCCTTTCTGATGGCTGAGTAATATTCCATTGTATATATGGACCACATCTTCTTTATCCATTCACCTGTTGAAGGGCATCTCAGCTCTTTCCACAGTTTGGCTATTGTGGACATTGCTGCTATGAACATTGGGATGCATATGGCCCTTCTTTTCACTATATCTGTAATTGTTGGGGTAAATACCCAGAAGTGCAATTGCTGAGTCCTAGGTAGCTCTATTTTTAATTTTTTGAGGAACCTCCACACTGTATTCCAAAGTGGCTGTACCAACTTGCATTCCCACCATCAGTGTAAGAAGGTTACCCTTTCTCCACAACCTCTCTAAGATTTGTTTTTTTCTTGCATTGTCAATTTTTGCCATTCTAACTACTATAAGGTGGTATCTCAGTGTGTTTTTTATTTGAATTTCCCTGATGGTGAATGATGATGAACATTTTTTCATGTGTCTGTTGGCGATTTGTATGTCTTTGGAGAAGTGTCTGCTCATCTCTTCTACCCATTTTTTGACTTATTTGTTTTCTGGGTGTTGAGTTTAAGTAGTTCTTTATAGATCTTGGATATTAGCCCTTTGTCTGTAGTGTCATTTGCAAATATCTTCTCCCATTCCGTGGATTGCCTCTTCATTTTCTTGACTGTTTCCTTTGCTGTGCAGAAACTTTTTATCTTGATGAAGTTCCAAAAGTTCATTTTTGCTTTTGTTTCCCTTATCTTAGGGGATGTGTCTTGAAAGATGTTGCTGTGGCCGATGTTGAAGATGTTACTGCCTATGTTCTCCTCTAGGATTTTGATGGATTCCTGTCTCACATTGAGCTCTTTCATCCATTTTCAATTTTTATCTTTGTGTATCATGTAAGAGAATGGTCGAGTTTCATTCTTCTGTATGTAGCTGTCACATTTTCCCAGCACCATTTATTGAAGAGACTGTCTTTTTTTCAACTGGATATTCTTTCTTGATTTGTTGAATATTAGTTGACCATAGGGCTGAGGGTCCATTTCGGGGGTCTTTATTCTGTACCACTGATCTATGTGTCTCATTTTGTGCCAGTACCATGCTGTCTTGATGATCAGAGCTTTGTAATATAGCTTGAAGTCAGACAACGCGATGCTCCCAGCTTTGTTTTTCTTTTTCAAAATTTCCTTGGTGATTCAGGGTCTTTTCTGATTCCATACCAATTTTGTGATTGTTTCATTCAGCCCTTTGAAAAATATTATTGTTATTTTGATTGGGATGTCTTTGAAAGGATAGATTGCTCTGGGCAGCATAGACATTTTCACAATATTTATTCTTCTCATCCATGAACATGGAATGTTTTTCTATCTTTTTGTGTCATTTTCAATTTCTTTTATGAATGTTCTGTAGTTCCTAGAGTATAGATCCTTTACCTCTTTGTTTAGGTTTATTACAAAGTATCTTATGGTTTTTGGTGCTTTTGTAAATGGAATCGTTTCTCTAATTTCTCTTTCTACAGTTACATTGTTAATGTATATAAAAACAACTGATTTCTGTGCATTGATTTTGTATCCTGCCACATTACTGAATTGCTGTATGAGTCCTAGTAATTTGCGGGTGGATTCTTTTGTGTTTTCCACGCAAAGTATCATGTCATCTGCAAAAAGAGAGAGTTTGACTTCTTTGCCCATTTGAATCCCTTTTATTTCTTTTTCTTGTCTGATTGCTGAGGCAAGGACTGCTAGTGCTAGGTTGAACAATAGGGGCGAGAGTGGGCATCCTTGTCGTGTTCCTGATCTTAAGGGAAAAGGCTCTCAGCTTTTCCCCATTGAGAATGATATTCCGTCAGCGTTTTTTTTTTTTTTTTTTTTTTTTTTTTTTTGACAGAGAGAAACACAGTGAGAGAGGGAACATAAGCAGGGGGAGTGGGAGAGGGAGAAGCAGGCTTCCTGCTGAGCAGGGAACCCGATGTGGGGCTTGATCCAAGGACCCCGGGATCATGACCCGAGCCGAAGGCAGACGGTTAATGACTGAGCCACCCAGGCGCCCCTCCGTCTGGGCTTTTTATAGATGGTTTTAATGATATTGAGAAATGTTCCCTCTATCCCTACACTCTGAAGAGTTTTAATCAGAAAAGGATGCTGTACTTGGTCAAATGCTTTTTCTGCATCAACTGAGAGGACCATGTGTTTCTTCTCTCTCCCCTTATTAATGTGTTCTATCACATTGTTTCATTTGCGAATGTTGAACCACCCTTGCAGCCCGGGGATAAATCCCACTTGGTTGTGGTAGATGATCTTTTTAATGTATTGTTGGATCCTATTAGCTAGGATGTTGTTGAGAATTTTGGAATCCATATGCATCAGGGATAATGGTCTTAAATTCTTTTTGATGGGGTCATTGCCTGGTTTTGGGATCAAGGTAATGCTCACCTCGTAGAATGAGTCTGGAAGTTTTTCTTCTGTTTCTGTTTTTTGAAACAGCTTCAGGAGAATAGGTGTTATTTTTTCTTTCAATGTTTGGTAGAATTCCGAAGGGAATCCATCAGGTCCTGGACTCTTGTTTTTTGGGAGGTTTTTAATCACTGCTTCAATCTCATTACTGGTTATTAGTCTATTCATGTTGTCAATTATTTCCTGTTTTAGTCTTGGTAGTTTATAGGTTTCCAATAAAGCATCCATTTCTTCCAGGTTGTTTAATTTATTGGCATACAGTTGTTGATAATAATTTCTGATAACTGTTTCTGTTTTATTGGTGTTAGTCGTGATCTATCCCCTTTCATTCATAATTTTATAAATTTGGGTCCTTTCTTTTTCTTTTGGAATAGTCTGGCCAGTGGTTTATCAATCTTATTAATTCTTTCAAAGAACCAACTTCCAGCTTTGTTGATCTGCTCTACTGTATTTCTGGTTTCTAATTCATTGATCTCTGCTCTAATCTTAAGTATTTCTCTTCTAGTGCATGGCTTAGGCATCTATTGTCATTTTTTTCTTCAGTTTTATAAGGTGAAAAGTTAGTTGGTGAATTCAGGATTTTTCTATTTTCTTGAGTGAGGCTTGTATAGCTATGTATTTCCCCCTTAGGACCACCTTTGCAGTATCCCATAGGGTTTGAACTGATGTGTTTTTGTTCTCATTGGTTTCCATGAATTGTTTAAGTTCTTTGATTTCTTGGTTGACCCAAACATTCTTAAGCAGAATGGTCTTTAGCCTCCAAGTGTTTGAATTTCTTCCAAATTTTTTCTTGTGATTGAGCTCCAGTTTCCAAGCATTATGGTCTGAGAATATGCAGGGAATAATCTCAGTCTTTTGATATCAGTTGAGACCTGATTTGTGAGCCAGTATGTGGTCTATTCTGGAGAAAGTTCCATGTGAGCTCGAGTAGAATGAGTATTCTGTTGTTTTAGGGTAGAATGTTCGGTATATATCTAGGAATTCGCTCTGGTCCAGTGTGTCATTTAAAGCTTTTGTTTCTCTTTTGATAGTATCCTTAGATAATCTGTCTATTGCTGTGAGTGGAACATTGAGGTTCCTACTATTGATGTATTGTTATCCATATGTTTCTTTATTTTGTTTATTAATTGGTTTATATAATTGTTTGCTCCCATGTTGGGGGCATAGATATTTACAATTGCTAGATTTTCTTGTTAGATAGACCCTTTAAGAATGATATTGTGTCCTTCTGTGTCTCTAACTACAGTCTTTAGCTTAAAACCTAATTTGTCTGATAGGAGAATTGCTACCCCAGCTTTTTTTTGAGGTCCGTTGGTATGAAAGATGGTTCTCCAACCCTTCACTTTCAGTCTGGATGTATCTTTAGGTTCAAAATGAGTCTCTTGTAGGCAGCACATGGATGACTTCAGTCTTTTTATCCAATCTGCAGCCCTGTGCCATTTTATGGGAGTATTTAGGCCATTCACATTGAGAGTGATTATCGAAAGATATGAGTTTATTGTCATTATGTAGTCTGTGAAGTCCCTGTTTCTATCAATTGTCTCTAAATTTCTATTCTATATCACTCTTGGGGTCTTTCTCCTTTTATAGAACCACCCTTAATATTTCTTGCAGAGCCGGCTTAGTGGTCACATATTCTTTCAGTTTCTTCTGGTCCTGGAAGCTCTTTATCTCTCCAGCCATTCTGAATAACAGCCTTGCTAGATAAATATTCTTGGCAGTATCTTCTTCTCATTTAGTACCCTGAATATGTCTTGCCAGTCCTGTCTTGCCAGGTCTCTGGGATAGGTCTGATGTTATTCTGATGTTCCTCCCTCTGCACGTAAGAAATCTCTTCCCCCTAAGTGCCCTTAAGATGACTTCCTTGGTTCTGAGATTTGCGAGTTTTACTATTACATGCTGAGGCATTGGTCTGTTCTCCTTGATCTTGGGAGTGGTCCTCTCTGCCTCTAAGACATGAATGCTTGTTTCATTCCCCAGACTGGGGAAGCTCTCAGCTACAGTTTGCTCACATATACCTTCTAGTCCTCTCTCTCTCTACCCCCTCAGGGATCCCAATAATTCTGTCATGGAATGGTTCATGCATCACTTATTTCTCTAATTCTGTTTTCATGGATTTTAAGCTGTTTGTTCCAGGCCTCCTTCTATTCATTCTTTTCTATAAGTTTGTCTTCTAGATCACTAATTCGTTTTTCTGCCTCATTTACCCAAGCTGTTAAGAGTATCTATATTAGATTGGATCTCATTGATAGCATTTTTAAGTTCTGCCAGATCAGCTCTCATTTCTGCCCTTAGAGAATCTATGTTCCTGTTAATGGTTTTCTCCAGCCTAGCTATTGTCTTCATAACTGTTACCCTGAAATCTATTTCTGACGTCTTGCTTATATTCATATCCATTAGGTCTGTGGGAGAAACCATTGTCTGTGGGTCTTTTCTTTGTTGGGAGTTCCTCCTCTGAGTCATTCTGTTGAATTGTGGTTGAGGGAATGTACAGTTGAAAATATCAACCACAATCCAGGCATGTTGCGCCCTGGGAAATTTCAGAGCAATCAGAAGCCACCACACAAAAAAAAAAATACCAGCCAAAATTAAACCCAAGAATAAGATTTATAATGTACAAAAACAAAAACAAAGAAAAACGTGCAAAAAAAAAAAAAAGAAAAAACGGCAGGGTGAAGGGAAGGTGGCTATAACCATTGATGTGGGGGTGATAGGGTCTTTAAGCCCTTCCTGGGTTTATTTTGTTCTCTTTGTTAGAGAACAATACTTCCCAGAGATACAGGGAAATTAAAACTGGTATATATATAAAGGTAGTATTGAATAGGGCAAAAAGGACTACGTTGAAGCTTATATCATCTATATTTATATCTATACCTATATCTATCTATCTATCTATCTATCTATCTATATATATATATAAAAGAAAAAAACATACATGTGAAAAAGTTCAAGTTAAAAAGTTACTATGGAATATGTTGTAGTAAACATCTAGTTGAAATGATAAGTAGGTAAAAAAAAAAAAAACAGAGGAAACATGAGAAGGAATTTTAAAAAAAGAGAAAAGTTGTATCTAAGAAATACACAGGCCATGAGGCAACACCAGGAGCTTAATATACTAATTTTCCCCTGGTGTTGGGGTTTTACAGTTTTATGGGGACCTTGGGGTTGTTATCCTCTTGTTTTTCCATCTTGTTTCCAGGGGAGGGGTCTGCCAGGGTGTTTTTCAGTCAGTAGTGTTTGGGCAGAGTTGACCTGCCCCCTGTCAAGGGCCTGGGCTCTGTTGAAACCGGTTTTTTGGGCTTTTGTTCTCTGAGGGCTTTTGCTCTCTGGTGGCTTTTAGCGACTTTTTCAAAACGTCAGATCAAAGGAAAATGTGGGCACCCAGATCTCTGCCCCAGAGGAGAGAAGCCACAGTCTGCTCCTCTCTGAATCCTCCAGAACACACAGTCTCCCCCTCTGTAAGTGTCCCTGAAAACCACAGCCTCTCACAGACAGTGCATGCTCCCAGCAATCCTCTCAACAGTGGACCCAGGCACCTGCTTTCTCTGCCCCCTGTGCCACCAAAACTGCTAGTGATTGCAGTCTGGGCGGGCTCGGCCCCCAGCGGCAGCAGTGACTGGCTCCCGGGTCCTCAGGCTCAGGTCTGTGCCTGGTCCTCTCGGACCCTGGTTTGGGCATGGGCAGCGGCTGCCTGTCCCCTGGATCCGCAGGCACAGGTCTGAGCCTGCAGCCGCTGGGTCCCACCATTTACCCCTTAAACCCCTGTGTTCTGTTTGAGCACTGTTATCAGTCCCTTCCCGTCCCACAGTCACTGCTCTCCAAGCTATCACTGGTCCCCAGGTGCAGGACGCTTTTGCACTGGGGTATTACTTTCCAATGGCTAGCTTCTGGTGGTCCCCTCCCCCTTCTGTTCATCCTCCACACAATCACAACTCCATCCTTCGTACCTCTCGACTGTTGATCCTCTGGCTGCTTGAGATCCTGATGTATAATCTTACATCTCAGGCTGATTTCGTGGGTGTTCAGAATGGCTTGGAAGATTTCTAGCTAAATTCAGGTGACAGGTTGAAATGGAGTCCTCCACTCCTCCGCCATCTTGCCTATTTCCCACGTCCAACTCTTGATTTCTGCTCAGGTCATGCCATCAGGGTTGTGAGATGTAGCCCAGTGTTGGGCTCTGGGCTGGGCATAGAGCCTGCTTAAGATTCCCTCTCTCCCTCTCCTTTTGCCCCTTCCCCCCAACCTGCTCTCTCTTAAAAAAAAAAAAAAACTACAATCTAACAATTGCACTAAGTACTTATGCAAAGAATACAAAAATACTAATTCAATGGATACATGCATCCTGATGTTTATAGCTCTCTACAAGAGTCAAATTATGGAAACAGCCAAAATGATCAATCATATGTATAAAACTTCTTTTTATCCATTGATATATATGTGTGTGTATATATATATACACACACACACATATACATATATAATGAAATATTTGTCAGCCATAAAAAAGAATGAAATCTTGCCATTTGCAATGTCGTGGATGGAGCTAGAGTATTATGCTAAGCAATATAAGTTAGAGAAAGACAAATACCATATGATTCCAGTCACACATGGAATTTTAAAAAAAACAATGAGCATGGGGGATAAAAGAGAGAGAGGCAATCCAAGGAACAGACTCTTTTTAAATTTTATTTATTTATTCATTCATTCATTCATTCATTCATTTGAGAGAGAGAGACAGAGAGACTGCATGAGCAGGGGGAGGGGCAGAGGGGAAGCAGACTCCCCCCTGAACAGGTAGCCTGGAGCAGGGCTCAATCTCTGACTGGGAAGACCATGACCTGAGCTGAAACTAAGAGTTCAGATGCTTAACCAACTGAGCTACCAAGGCGCCCCAAGAAATAGACTCTTAACTATATAGAAAATTGATGGTTATCAGAGGGGAGGTGAGTGGGGCTTGAGTTTAATGTGAGGGGGATTCAGGAGTGCACTTTTGATGACCACTGGATGTTGTTTTGAAGTGTTGAATCACTAAATTGTACACCTGAAACTAATATTATACTGTAATTTAAGTAACAGGAATTTAATGAATTTTTTAAGAAGAAGTCTTACAATTTAATAACAAAAACAAACAAACAATAAAATGAAAAAATATGCAGAAGTACTAGACATTTTTCCAAAATGGCTACCCAGCACATTAAAAGATGTTCAACATCACTACTTATCAGGAAAATGCAAATAAAACCACAATGAGAGGGGCACCTGGGTGGCTCAGTCGTTTAAGCATCCAACTCTTGATTTGGGCTCAGGTCATGATCTCATTGTCATGAGATCAATCCCCATGTCTGGCTATGCACTCAGTGCAGAGTCTACTTGATATTCTCTCATTCTCCCTCTGCCCCTCCCCCTACTCATGTGCTCTCTCTTTCTCTAAAATCAATAAAATCTTTTTAAAAACACAATGAGATATCATTTCATATGTTAGATGGCTATCATCAAGTAGACATGAGGCAACAGGTGCTTGTGTGGAGTGGCAAAAAGGGAATACAGCTATACACATTTTGTGGGAATTGAATTTAGTCCAACAAATATGAAAAACAATATGGAAGTTCATCAAAAAATAAAAATAAATTTACCTTACGATCCAGGAAATCCACTCCTGGCTATATACCCAAAGGAATTGAAGACAAGATTTTGAAGAGATATATGCATTCCCATGTTGCAGCACTTTTCACAATAGCCAAAATATGCAAACAAACTAAATGCCCATCTGTGAATGAATGGATGAAAAATCATGATATATATGTGTGTGTATGTGTGTATATTACAAGTACTTTATAATATCCTTTATATATGGAATCTATAAAAGCCATCTCATAAAAAATAGAGAGTAAAATGGTGGTTACCAGGGGATAGTTGTAGGGTATAAAGCTGATGGTTGTTTAAGAGTACAAACTTACAGTTAGTAGTAAATAAGCCATAGAGATCTAAAGTACAATTTAATGAATATAGACAACAGTATTGTAATACAATCATCATACTTGCTGAGACTACAACTTAATTATCCCAACCACTAAAAAAAGTGATAATTATGTAAGGTGATTGAGGTGCTAATTATCACTAAAACAGCAATCATATTTCAATATATAAATGTATCAATACAATGTGAACCTTAAAATTATGCAATGTTAAAATGTAAAATATATCCAATAATAATAATAAACACTTCAAAATTCTTAGCCTATCCATTTTGAAAAGAACGAGAAAGTGGATTTGGGAGAGAACACTAAAGATATGGCCAAGCAGCCATTTAATAAGAAGTATGGATCAAACATTTCAACAGAGACTAGGAACTGTTCTCCAAGCAGTGGAAGAATAATTCTAAAGACATTAAATCATTTTAGAAGAATGAGCTGCTGGTGCCTGCAAGATTTTGGTGCAAGCTACCCAGTGTAGACTTACACATCATGTGCTCTGTTTCACCACTCACTGGCTAGCCCAGGAATGGCTCTGGTGGAGTCAGTGCAGCACAGACCACATTTGAAACCACTCTGGGGGGCATAGTCAGCAAATTTTGGCCTACTGCATGACACTTCTCTGCTAGCTGGCAGAAAGCAGGAGCTGTTGGGAGTGTGGCTTCTACTTATATTTCAAAGTATGCCTGGGAGATCCACAGTAATGAGACTGCACCTAGAAAAAAATCACTGGTAGCAGACCCCAGCCCATGGGAGAAGAACCCAAGCACAGACTGATAGTTTTTATAGCGGCCCAAATCGACGTAGACATATGTACTCTTCTTTTTTATTGTGGTAACATATGCATAACATAAAATTTACCCTCCCAACCTTTTTTAACTGTACAGTTCATTGCCATTAAAGTCATTTGCATTGTTTTGATAACACCACCACTATCCATTTCGAGAAATTCATGATAGCAAACTGAAATGTATGCCCATTAAACAATAACTTCTTATGTGCTCTTCCCATAGGACCTAGAAAACACTACTCTAATTTCTGCCTCTATCAATTTAATTACCCTAAGTACCTTATATTTAGGGGAGTCATACAAAATATTTATTTTTTATATATGGCTTATTTCACTTAGCATAATGTTTCCAAATTTCATCCATGCTGTAGCAAGTGTCAAAATGAATTACTTTCCCTTTCCTTTAAAAAATGTAAATTTCATGTGGTATAATATACATAAAAGGTATATATTTTTTGTTTTATTTATTTTATTTAAATTCAAGTTAGTTAACATATAGTGTAGTATTGGTTTCAGAAGTAGAATTTAGTGATTCATCATTTACATATAACACCTAGTGTTCATCACAAGTGCCCACCTTAACACCTATCACCCATTTAGACCATCCCACTGCCCACCTTCCCTCCAGCAACCCTCAGTTTGTTCTCTTAACTATAGAGTCTTCTGGGTGGCTCAGTTGGTTAAGCGACTGCCTTCGGCTCAGGTCATGATCCTGGAGTCCCGGGATCGAGTCCCGCATCGGGCTCTCCGCTCAGCGGGGAGTCTGCTTCTCCCTCTGACCCTCTCCCCTCTCATGCTCTATCCCATTCTCTCTCTCAAATAAATAAATAAAATCTTTAAAAAAAACTATAGAGTCTTTTATGGTTTGCCTCCCTCATTGTTTTTACCTTATTTTATTTTTCCTTCCTTTCCCCTATGTTCATTTGTTTTCTTTCTTAAATTCCATCTATAAGTGAAATCATATATTTTTCTTTGTCTGACTGACTTATTTCACTTAGGATAATACACCATCCATGTTCCATCCATGTTGTTGCAAATGGCAAGATTTCATTATTTTGATGGTTGAGTAATATTCCATTGTGTATGTGTGTGTGTATGCCTTTTAATTTTATTGATTGTTTCCATCACTGTGCAGAAGCTATTTATCTTGATAGTTAATTTTTTAATGATAGCTCATTTTTGCTTTTGTCTCCCTTTCTTCTGGAGACGTGTCTAGTAAGAAGTTGCTGAGGCCACGGTCAAAGAGGTTGCTGCCCATTTTCTCCTCTAGGATCTTGATGGTTTACTGTCTTACATTTATGTTGATCATCCATTCTGTTTTTGTGTATGGTGTAAGAAAGTGGTCCAGTTTCATTCTTCTACACTTCACAGTCCAGCTTTCCCAACACCATTTGTTAAAGAGACCATCATTTTTCCATTGGATATTCTCTCCTGCTATGTCAAAGATTAGTTGACCATAGAGTTGAGGGTTCATTTCTAGGTTCTCTGTTTGGTTCCATTGATCTATATGGTTTTGTGCCACTACCATACTGTCTTGCTGATTACAGTTTTGTAATCCAGTTAGAAGTCTGGAACTGTGATGCCTCCCACTCTGCTGTTCTTTTTCAACATTCCTTTGGCTATTTGGGGTCTTTTCTGGTTCCTTACAAATTTCAGGATTGTTTGTTCTAGCTCTGTGAAAAATGCTAGTGATTGGGAATGCATTGAATGTGTAGATTGCTTTGGGTAGTGGAGACATTTTAACAATGTTTTTCTTGTAACTCATTAGCATGAGATGTTTCTCCATTTTGTTGTGTCTTCAATTACTTTTATAAGTGTTCTATAGTTTTCAGCATACAGATCTTGTATCTCTTTGGTTAGGTTTATTCCTAGATATCTTATGGTTTTTGCTGCATTGTAAATGGGATCGATTTTATGATTTCTCTTTCAGCTACTTCACTATTGGTGTATTGAAATGGAAGCTTTCTTATTTTCCACTTAGAGTATCATGTTGTCTGCACAGAGTTTAAGTTTGACTTCTTCCTTGTTGATTTGGATGGGTTTCATTTCTTTTTGTTGTCTGATTGCTGAGACTAGGACTTCCAGTACTATGTTGAATAACAGTGGTGAAAGTGGACATCTCTGTCGTATTCCTGACCTTAGGGGAAAAGTTGTCAGTTTTTCCCCATTGAGGATAATACTTGATATGGGTCTTTTGTATATGGCCTTTATAATGTTGAGATATGTTCCCTCTATCTCTACATAGTGGAAGGTTTTTATCAATAAAGGATGCTGTGTTTTGTCAAATTTTTTTTCTCAATCTATTTAGAAGATCATATGGTTCTTGCCCTTTCTTTTATTAGTTTGATGTATCACGTTGATTGTTTTACAGATATTCAACTACCCCCAAAGCAGGAATAAATCCCACTTGATCATGGTGAATAATCCATTTAATGTCCATGTTCCTCAAGGATATTGGTCTATACACTTTTTAGTGGGGTCTTTGGTTTTGAAATCAAGGTATGCTGGCCTCATAGAATGAGTTTGGAAGTTTTCCTTCTATCTATTTTTAGAAACAGCTTCAGAAGAATAGGTATTAATTATTCTTTAAATGTTTGGTAGAATTCCCTTGGGAAACCATCTGGTCCTGGACTCTTGTTTGTTGGGAGATGTTTGATTACTGATACAATTTCTTTGTTGTTTATGGGTCTGTTCAAGTCTGTTTAGGTTTTCTATTTTTTCCTGTTTCAGTTTTGGTAGTTTATATGTTTCTAGGAATGCATCCATTTCTTCCAGATTGCCTCATTTGTTGGCATATAATTACTCATAATATTCTCTTATACTTATTCATATTTCTAGATGTTAGTTGTGATCTCTCCCCTCCCATTCATGATTTTATTTATTTGGGTCTTTTCTCATTTCATTTTGATAAGTCTGGCTACGGGTTTGTCAATTTTGTTAATTCTTTTATAGAACCAGCTCCTAGTTTCATTGATCTTTTCTACTGCTTTTATGATTTCTGTATCATCTATTTCTGCTCTGATCATAATTACTTCCTTTCTTATGCAGTTTTATGCATTATTTCCTTTTTTTTTATTTTCCAGCTCCTTTAGGTATAAGGTTAGGTTGTGTGTTTGAGACTTTTTTTGCTTCTTTAAGAAGGCCTATACTGCTATATACTTCCCTCTTAGGACCACCTTTCCAGCATCCCAAAGGTTTTGGACTGTTGTGTTTTCATTTTCATCTGCTTCCATGTATTTTTTTCTTTAATTTCATTCTTCAATAGGATGTTCTTTAACCTCCATAAATTTGTCATCTTTCCAATTTTTTTTTCTTGTGGTTGACTTAAGTTTCATAGCATTGTGTTCTGAAAATATTCATGGTATATTCTCTATTTTTGTACTGGTTGAGGCCTAATTGGTGACTCAGTATGTGATCTATTCTGGAGAATGTTCCATATGCCCTGGAAAAGAACTCTGAATATATCTGTTAAGTCCATCTGGTCCACTGTGTCATTCAAAGCCCTTGTTTCCTGGTTGATCTTCTGATTAGACGATCTGTCCATTGATGTGGGGGGGGTATTAAATTACCCTACTATTATTGTATTATTATCAATGAGTTTCTTTAATCTTAATTTTCTTAATTGGTTTATATTTTTGGCTGCTCCTAAGTTAGGGACATAAATATTTACAATGTTAGATCTTCTTGTTGGATAGACACTTTTATTATGATATAGTGTCCTTCTTCACCTCTAATTACGGTCTTTGGTTTAAAATCTAGTTTGTATGATATAAGGATGGCTACTCCAGCTTTCTTTTGATCTCCATTAGCATGATAGATTGTTCTCTTCCCCCTTCCTCTCCATCTGGAGGTGACTTTGGGTCTATAATGAGTTTCTTATAAGTAGCATATAGATGGGTCTTGTTTTTTTATCCATTCTGATATCCTATGTCTTTTGATTGGAGCATTTAGTCCATTTACATTCAGAATAATTATTGATAAATATGAATTTAATGCCACTGTGTTACCTGTAAAGTTGCTGTTCCTGTAGATTGTCTCCATTTATTTCTAGTCCTTTTAGCTTTTGGTCTATCTTTCCCACTCAAAATGTCCCCTTTAATATTTATTGCAGAGCTGGTTTAGTATTCATGAACTCCTTTAGTTTTGCTTGTCTTGGAAACTCTATCTCTCCAATTCTGAATGACAGCCTTGCTGGAAACAGCATTCTTGGCTGCGTATTTTTTCCATACAACACACTGAATATATCATACCACTCTCCTCTGACCTGCTGTGTTTCTATGGACAGGTCTGCTGCTGAGTTTATGTGTCTACCCTTGTAGATTAAGGACCTTTTGTCCTTAGCTACTCTGAATTATCTCTTTATCTTATTTGAGTGCCTATTTCTTTCCCCACATTAGGGAAGTTGTCAGCTATAATTTGTTCATTTAGATCTTCTCCCCTTTTTTCCTGCTTTTCTTCTTCTTGGACTCCTATGATATCGTTATTATTATCCCTTGTGGAATCGCTGAGTTCCCTAAGTGTATACTCATGATCTAATAGTTTTCTTTCCCTCTTCTCTTCAGCTTCCCCATTTTCCATAATTTTATCTTCTAAATCACCTATTCATTCCTCTGCTTCTTCCATCCTCATTGTGATTACATCTAGTTGATTTTGTATCTCAGTTATAGCATTTTTTATTTTGGCCGGACTAGTTTTTAGGCATTTTATGGCTGCAGCCAGGGATTCTCTGGTGTCTTCTATGATTCCTCAAGCCCAGGTAGTATTCTTATCATTGTTCTAAATTCTTGTTCAGATATATTACTTATATCTGTTTTGAGCAAATCCCTGGCTGTGATTTCTTCTTGATCTTTCTTTTGGGGAGAATTCCTCCAACTTTTCCTTATGTCTAGGTTTCTGTCTTTTGTGTGTTATGAAAGCTTGTTATATTTCCTGCTCCTGAGAGTAATACTATATTAAGAAAGGGCTCTACACTGTCCAGGGCCTGGTGCTTCAGGAAGTGTTTCTGGTGTATGCTGTTTGCACTATGCTGCTGGGTTTTGGCTGCTCTTTCCCACAGGTCAGTCCTCTGCAGAGTTCCTCCTTGCTTGCAGTGGAGAGTGTTTGGACATTTAACTAGGTGTACTTTGATCTGCTTAAGATAAGCCTGATTTTAAAAGCCTTATCCAGGAAAAGAGAAAAGGAGAAAGAACAAGAAAGCAAACAAATGGACAAACAAAAATGTATAAGTCTGATTTCAAAGAAAAAGAAAGAAAGAAAAAAGAAAGAGGGAAAAAAATCTGATCCAGAAAGATGAGAAAAGGAAAAAAAAACATGCCAACAAATGAACAAAAAACTATTACCCTATTGCCAAAGGAGAAGAAATTAATTTTCAAAAAGTAAAATAAATATATTAAAAATTAAACAAATAAAAAATAAAAGATAAAAAAAAAAAAGCCTGGTCCTCTTTCCACCAGAACTGAAGCTGACAGTTTGGAGAGCCATATGTCTATGATCCATAGCCTTAATACATGTGGAGGACTTATGTTGGTCTTCTGAGGGAGACACCTGCTGCACTGGCTCAGAGTCAGACCTGCCCTTAATGAAGATGGCCCTTCTGGGTGCAGAGGGGTGGGGTTTGGTGTAAGCAACTCCAGCCTCCCCTGGAGGCACTGTGCTGCTGTGTTTCTCTCTGAAGTCCTACTGTGCTGGTAGACGTGGAGGGGGGGAAGGAATTGGAAGATGGTGTCACCTGCCCTTTTGTCCTTGGGGAGGAGAACTCACTGCTTCCACTGTTCAGGGGGCCCTCACAGAAAAGTGAACAATATTCTTTTCTGTGTCCCAGCTTTCTATCAGATCCCTGCCATTAACTTGTCTGTGGCTGGCTGTCCACATGCCCTGGGCCACAGTTCTCCTGTGTTTTATCTCTGGCTGTTGACTGGGATTCAAAACAACAAATCTTAGACTAGCTGACAGCAGGTGGACCTGCTCCCTTCCCCCCGAGGAAAGCCTTGTAGCACTGCATCTGGCACCTTTCTGTCCCAGAAAAGCAGTCACACACCTGTGCAGGTGCCTGGAGTCTATGTTGAAACAGCAAAAAGCTGCAACCAGGTTATCCATCCCCTGTGTGTACCTCTACCCCTGCTGTTGAATGGCCACTCAATACTGCCTGGTGGGTCTTTAGTCCTTGGAGAGGTAAAATACCCTCTTCCAAATGCACTCCAAGAAAGGGAATGTTCTTTCCCCATGAAACCCCAGGGATCCCCACACCACAGTGCCTTGCATGAACCCTACACACCTCCCTCTCTCCCACTCTCTCCCTCTATCCCTGACTATGCTCCACAGAAAGGGTTCCCACCCCTCCACAACACTGAGGCTTTTATTTTTCCCAATTCACATCTCTGAACTTCTCATCTGCCATTTTCTTTCCTTCCAATCGTGCTGACTGTTTTCTTAATCCTCAGATCAAGTTGTTCCTAGTTGTTGAAAATAATTTGGCATTGATCTAGCTGTGTTTGAGAGATGAGGCAAGCCCAGGGTCCCTCTACTGTCACTTAACTCCTCACTCTTAAAATGTATATTTTAAAATATACAGTTCAATGAGTTTTGACAAATGTATAGGTTTCAAATTACAAGTGCCATCAAGTTATATGGCATTTCCATCATTTCAAAAGGTTTCTTTTCATTTCTTCCTAATCTTCACTCTCAGTCCCTAGTTGAAGGTAATCACTGCTCTACATTCTATCACTCTTAATTAAATACATTTTTTCTAAACATTCATATAAATGAAATTGCATAATATGTATGCTTTTATGTCTTACTTCTTGCACTTAGTATAATGTTTTTGAAATTCACCCATTTTGTGTATGTATCAGTACTTTCTTTGTATTCCATTATATAGATATACCACAATTTGTTTATACATTTACCTATTGATGGACACTTGTAGTCTTTGGGAAAAAAAGAAGAAAGAGTAAGTGTGTCATGTAAAATAAAAGCTTTTTTATTTTTTATTATTACCTTTTAAAGTTTAAATTCTAGTTAGTTAACATACAGTGTAATACTAATTTGGGGTGTACAATACAGTGATTCAATACTTCCATCAACACCCAGCACTCATCACAAATGCCCTACATCATCCCCATCACCTATTTAAACCATCCCACCACACAACACCCTTCAGGTACCCATAAGTATGTTCTCTACATTAAAGAATCTGTTTCTTAGTTTGCCTTTCTCTGTTTTCCCCTTGCTCATTTGTTTTGTTCCTTGAATTCCACATATGAGTGAGATCATATGGTATTTGTCTTTCTGTGATTGACTTAAATCACTTAGCATAATATTCTCTAGTGCCATCCATGTCATTGCAAATGGCAAGATTTCATTCTTTTTTATGGCTGAATAATATTCCATTATATCTATGACTTATTTATCCATGCATCAATCAATGAAAATACATAGGCTGGTCCCATAATTTGGCTACTGTGAATGATAATAAGATAAAGGATAAAAACTATATTAACCTGGGTGCCTGGGTGGCTCAGTTAGTTGACTGCCTTCAACTCAGGTCATGATCCCGGGGTCCTGGGATCAAGTCCCACATCGGGCTCCCAGCTCAGCAAGGAGTCTGCTTCTCCCTCTGACCCTCTCCCCTCTCATGCTGTTTCTCTCTTTCGTACTCTCTAATAAATAAATAAATAAAATCTTAATAAAACTATATTATCCTTTCAATAGATGCAGAAAAACATTTGGCAAAGTACAACATACGTTCATGATAAAAAACCTTAAACAAACTAGGTTTACAAGGAACATACCTCAACATAAGAAAGGTCATATATGAAAAACCCACAGCTAATATCATCCTTAATGCAGAAAACAATTAGAGCTTTCCTTCTATGGTCAGGAACAAGACAGGGATGTCCATTATGTCCACTGTTATTTAACATATGTTTAAATAATATACTTAACACTGTTATTTACTGGAAGTCCTAGCCATAGCAATCGGGAAGAAAAAGAAATAAAAGGCATACAAATTGGCAAAGAAGAAATAAAACTTTCACTATTTGCAGTTGACTTGATAGTCTATATAGAAAACCTGAAAGATTCACTAAAAACCTGCTAGAACAGATAAATTAATTCAGCAAAGTTACAGAATACAAACTCAGTGTACAGAAATCTGTTGCATTTCTATGCACCAATAATGAAGCAGCAGAAAGACAAATTAAGGAATCAATCCCAGTTACAATTGCTACAAAAACAAGATACAAACCTAACAAAAAGATGAAGGACTTATACTCTGAGAACTATAAATCATTGCTAAAAAAAAATTGAAGATGATCCAAAAACTGGAAAGACATTCCATGCTCATGGATTGGAAGAATATTGTTAAAATGTCTCTACCATCCAATGCAATATACACATTTAATGCAATCTTTATCAAAATACCACCAGCAATTTTCACAGAGCTAGAACAAACAATCCTGAAATTGGTATGGAACCACAGAAGATCCTGAACAGCCAAAAGAATTTTGAAAAAGTAAAGCAAAGATAGAGGCATCACAATTTTGAATTTCAAGTTCTATTACACAGCTGTAGTGATCAAAACAGTATGGTTCTAGAAGAAAAAATAGATACATAGATCAATGGAACAGAATAGAAAACCCAGAAAAGAGCCCAGAACAATATGATCAATTAATCTTTGACAAAACAGGAGAGGATATTCAACAAGGAAAAGACTGTCTCTTCAACAAATATTTTTTTACATTTTATTTTAATTCCAGTATAGATAACATATAGTGTTATATTAGATTCAGATGTACAATATAATGATTCAACAATTCTATATTTTACTCAGTAACCATTGAAGTAAGTGTACTCTTAATCTCCTTCAACTATTTCACCCTTGCACACCCACCTCCCCTATGATAACCATCTGTTCTCTCTAGTTAAGAGTCTGTTTCCTGATTTGTCTCTTTTGTTCCCATTGTTCCTTCGTTTTGTTTCTAAAATTCAACATTAGTGAAATCACATGGTATTTGTCTTTCCCTGACTCACTTATTGCCCTTAACGTTATACTATCTAGAGCCTTCTGTATTGTTTCAAATGGAAAGATTTCATTCTTTTTTATGGCTGAAAAGCTGAATAAAATTCTCTTCAACAAATGGTTTTGCTAAAACTGGACAGCAGCATGCAAAAGAATGAAAATGGATTACTTTCTTATGGCACACACAAACAGAAATTCAAAATGAATGAAAAACTTAAATATGAGACAGGAAACCATCAAAATCTTAGAGGAGAACACAGGCAGTAAACTCTTTGACATACACCATAGCAACTTCTTACTAGATATGTCTCCGGAGGCAAGGGAAACAAAAGCAAAAAAGAAACTATTGCAATGGTTGAGGAAAGATGACGGAGGAGTAGGGGACCCTATTTCAACTGGTCCCTGGAATTGAGCTGGATATCTACCAGACCATTCTGAGCACCCACGAAACCAGCCTGAGATGTAAGAAGATCTGGATCTCTACATACAGAATATCACAGGCAGTTGGTTTTGAGGTATGAAGCGGGGAGCCCTGATTCTGCAGGCAAATATCAGAGGATAAACAGCAGCGGGAGGGAGCCTGTCCATGGGGATCCTACACCACCAGTGAATGACAGCTTCCCACGTTGTGAAACGGGCACAGACTCACAGACCGGTAGCGGCGGGGAAAGGACTTTAGGGCAGGCCCCAGGGCAGAAACCCAGAGCGGTGGTGTCGCGTGTGTAAACTGGGAGCCGCTGGTGGTTTTAGAGGCACAAAAGGCAGAGACATGCCTCAACCTGGGGAGGCAGGACTGGGAGCACGGTGGAGGGGCACACAACCCAGGCTACTGCAGTTTATAGCAGCACAGAAAGAAACGGAAACAGTGTGGCCTGGAGAACTCACTGAAGAACAGACTGCAGTCTCTCTGCTCTAAGGCAGAGGGTTGGAAATGGTCTCTTCTGCTCTGACTCACAGAAGAGAAGCAGAAAGCTACCAGGGAAAGCCTCCAGAGAACAAACCGAAAAACTGATTCCCGCTGAGTCCATCCCCCGCCACAGAGGGGCAGGGCAACTCCCCCCAAACAGGGTTGCCTCAGTAACAGTGTGGCAGGTCCCACCCCCAGAAGACAAGATGGGAAAACAAGAGGCCAGCAACCCTAAGATCCCAAGAAAACAGGTGCATCTTGCTTGGGTTCTGCTCAATAATTTGGATTCTATACATTCCCTCAACCACCCATCAACAGAACGACTGGGAGGAGGAACCCCCAAAATAGAAAAGACTCAGAGATTATGACTTATGCTGCAGATTTAAGAATTGATGCAGATAAAACCAAGATGTCGGAGATGGAATTCAAGCTAGCAATTGTGAAGACAATGGCTAAAATGAAGAAATCAATTAATGGCAACCTAGAGTCTCTAAGGGCAGAAATGAAAGCTGAAATGGTAGAACTTAAAAATGCTCTCAATGAGATCCAATCCAATCTAGATAATCTAACAGCTAGGGTAAGTGAGGCAGAAGAACGAATAAGTGACCTGGAAGACAATATAATAGATAAAAAGGGAAAAGAGGAGGCCAGGGAAAAACAACACAGAATCCATGAAAATAGAATCAGAGAATAAGTGACACCATGAAGCGTTTCAATGTCAGAATAATTGGAATCCCAGAGGGAGTGGAGAGAGAAAGAGGAATTAGAAGATGTATTTCAGCAAATCGTAGCTGAGAACTTCCCTAATCTGGGGAATGAAACAAACATTGGGGTCCTAGAGGGAGAAAGGAGCCCTCCCAAGATCAAGGAAAATAGGCCAACACCACGACATGTAATAGTAAAATTTGCATATCTTAGAACCAAGGAAACCATCTTAAGGGCCGTTAGGGGAAAGAGATTACTTACGTACAGAGGGAAGAATTTCAGAATAAAGTCAGACCTATCCACAGAGAACCGGCAAGTCAGAAAGGCCTGGCAAGACATATTCAGGGTAATAAATGAGAAGAACATGCAGCCAAGAATACTTTATTTGGCAAGGCTGGAACTTAGAATGGATGGAGAGATGCAGAGCATCCATGACCGGCAGAAACTGAAAGAATATGTGACCACTAAGCTGCGCTGCAAGAAATATTAAGGGGGGTTCTATAAAAGGAGAAAGACCCAAGAGTGATATACAACAGAAATTTACAGGGACAATCTATAAAAACAACATCTTCACAGGCAACATGATGACAATTAATTCATATCTTTCAAAAATCACTCTCAAAGTGAATGGCCTAAATGCTCCCATAAAAAGGCACATGGTTGCAGATTGGATAAAAAGATAGGACCCATCTATATGCTGCCTACAAGAGACTCATTCTGAACCTAAAGATACATCCAGACTGAAAGTGAAGGGATGGAGATCCATCTTCCATGCCAACAGACCTCAAAAGAAGCTGGGGTAGCAATCCTTATATCAAATTAGATTTTAAACTAAAATCTGTAATTAGAGACACAGAAGGACACTATATCATTCTTAAAGGGTCTATCCAACAGGAAGATCTAACAGTTGTAAATATCTATGCCCCCAACATGGGAGCAGCCATCTACATAAGCCAAATGTTCACCAAAATAAAGAGTCATATTGATAACAATACATTAATTGTAAGAGACCTCAATACTCCACTCTCAGCAATGGACAGATCATCTAAGCAGAATATCAATAAGGAAACAAGAGCTTTGAATGATACACTGGAACAGATGGACCTCATAAATATTTACAGAACATTCCACCCTACAACAACAGAATACTCATTCTTCTCGAGTGCACATGGAACTTTCTCCAGAATAGACCACATATTGGGTCACAAATCAGGTCTCAACTGACACCAAAAGACTGAGATTATTCCCTGCATATTCTCAGACCACAATGCTTTAAAGCTGGGACTCAATCCCCAAAAAAAATTTGGCAGAAATTCAAACACTTGAAATCTAAAGACCACTCTGCTCAAGAATGTGTAGGTCAACCAGGAAATCAAAGAAGAACCTAAACAATTCATGGAAATCAATGAGAATGAAACTCATAAGTCCAAAACCTAGGGATACTGCAAAGGCGGTCCTAAGGGGGGAATACATAGCCATCTAAGCCTCACTCAAAAAAATAGAAAAATCCCGAATTCCCCAACTAACTCTACACTTTAAAGAACTAGAGAAAAAACAACAAACGATGCCTAAGACACGCATTAGAAGAGAAATAATTACAATTAGAGCAGAGATCAATGAATTAGAAACCAGAAACACAGTAGATCAGATCAACGAAACTAGAAGTTGGTTCTGTGAAAGAATTAATAAGATCGATAAACCACTGGCCAGACTTATCCAAAAGAAAAGAGAAAGGACCCAAATTAATAAAATGATGGATGAAATGGAAGAGATCACGTCTAACACCAAGGAAATAGAAACAATTATTAGAAATTATTATCAACAACTCTATACCAATAAACTGAGTAGTCTGGATGAAATGGAGGCCTTCCTGGAAACCGATAAGCTGCCAAGACTGAAACAGGAAGAAATTGACAACCTGAATAGGCCAATAATCAGTAATGAGATTGAAGCAGTGATCAAAAACCTCCCCAAAAAAACAAGAGTCCAGGGCCTGATGGATTCCCTGGGGAATTCTACTAAAGATTCAAAGAAGAAATAATACCTATTCTCCTGAAGCTGTTTCAAAAAATAGAAAGTGAAGGAAAACTTCCAAACTCATTCTATGAGGCCAGCATTACCTTAATCCCCAAACGAGGCAAAGACCCTATCAAAAAGGAGAATTTCAGACTGATATCCCTGATGAATATGGATTCTAAAATCCTCAACAAAATCCTAGCTAATAGGATTCAACAATATGCTAAAAGGATCATCCACCACGACCAAGTGGGATTTATCCCCGGGATGCAAGGGTGGTTCAACATTCGCAAATCAATCAATGTGATAGAACACATTAATAAGAGGAAGGAGAAGAACCATATGATCCTCTCAATTGATGCAGAAAAAGCATTTGACAACATACAACATCCTTTCCTGATTAAAACTCTTCAGAGTATAGGGATAGAGGGAACATTCCTCAAGTTCATAAAATCCATCTATGAAAAACCCACAGCGAATATTATCCTCAGTGGGAAAAAGCTGAGAGCCTTTCCCTTAAGATCAGGAACACGACAAGGATGCCCACTCTCACCACTATTGTTCAACATAGTAGGAGAAGTCCTAGCAACAGCAATCAGATAACAAAAAGAAATGAAAGGTATTCAAATTGGCAAAGAAGTGAAACTCTCTCTTTTCGCAGCTAACATGATACTTTATGTGGAAAACCCAAAAGACTCCACCCCCAAATTACTAGAACTCATACAGCAATTCAGTACTGTGGCAGGATACAAAATCAATGCTTAGAAATCAGTAGCTTTCATATACACTAGCAACGCAACTGTAGAAAGAGAAATTAGAGAAACGATTCCATTTACAAAAGCACCAAAAACCATAAGATACCTCGGAATAAACCTAACAAAAGAGGTAAAGGATCTATACTCTAGTAACTACAGAATATTCATTAAAGAAATTGAAGAAGATGCAAAAAGATGGAAAAACAGTCCACACTCATGGATCGGAAGAATAAACATTGTTAAAAAGTCTATGCTACCCAGAGCAATCTATACCTTCAATGCCATCCCAATCAAAATTCCAATGACATTTTTCAAAGAGCTGGAACAAACAATCCTAAAATTTGAATGGAATCAGAAAAGACCCTGAATCGCCAAGGAAATGTTGAAAAAGAAAAACAAAGCTGGGGACATCACGTTGCCTGATTTCAAGCTATATTACAAAACTGTGATCACCAAGACAGCATGGTACTGGAACAAAAACAGAGATATAGACCAATGGAACAGAATAGAGAACCCAGATATGGACCCTCAACTCTATGGTTAAATAATCTTCGACAGAGCAGGGAAAAATATGAATTGGAAAAAAGACAGTCTCTTCCATAAATGGTGCTGGGAAAATTGGACAACCACATGCAGAAGAATGAAACTTGACCATTCTCTAACACCATACACAAAGATAAACTCAAAATGGATGAAAGACCTCAATGTGAGACAGGAATCCATCAAAATCCTAGAGGAGAACATAAGCAGTAACCTCTTGGACATCGACCACAGCAACTTCTTTTAAGATACATCTCCAAAACTAGTGAAACAAAAGCAAAAATGAACTTTTGGGACTTCATCAAGATAGAAAGCTTCTGCACAGCAAAGGAAACAGTCAACAAAACAAAGAGGCAACCCACAGAATGGGAGAAGATATTTGTAAATGACACTACAGATAAATGGCTGGTATCCAAGATCTGTAAAGAACTTCTCAAACTCAACAACCAAAAAACAAATAATCAAGTCAAAAAATGGGCAGAAGACATGAAAAGACACTTCTCTGAAGAAGACATACAAATGGCTAACAGACACATGAAAAAATGTTCATCATCATTGGCCATCAGGGAAATTCAAATCAAAACCACATTGAGATACCACCTTACACCAGTTAGAATGGCAAAATGGACAGGGAAAGAAACAACAAATGTTGGAGAGGTTTTGGAGAAAGGGGAGCCCTCTTACACTGTTGGTGGGAATGCAAGTTGGTACAGCCACTTTGGAAAACAGTGTGGAGGTTCCTCAAAAATTTTAAAATAGAGCTACCCTATGACCCAGCAATTGCACTCCTGGGTATTTACCCCAAAGACACAGATGTAGTGATAAGAAGGGCCATATGCACCCCTACTATGAACTAGTAGCAATGTGCACAATAGCCAAACTGTGGAAAGAGCTGAGATGCCCTTCAACAGGTGAATGGATAAAGAAGATGTGGTCCATATATACAATGGAATATTACTCAGCCATCAGAAAGGATGAATACCCAACTTTTACATCAACATGGATGGGACTGGAGGAGATTATGCTAAGTGAAATAAGTCAAGCAGAGAAAGGCAATTATCATATGGTTTCACTTATTTGTGGAACATAAGGAATAG